>NC_053427.1:10712286-10827219 GCF_007990345.1 Gossypium hirsutum
ACGAAATATCCTCCAAGGACGTGCACTGTAATTGTAATATTCCTTGCCTATGACTCATTTGTTTCATTTTCCATTTTCGCTCTTTCGATACTAATCTAATAGTTATGACCACTTTTGTTTCCTGGAGGAAGCAATCCCGAAATCCACGTCAAAAATGATGTAACTTTCAAAAGTCTTAACTTATTTCCTTATTCTTATTCTTTAAATTACTTGTTTTTATCAAGATCGAGAATCAAATTCCAAATATGTCTGCGACGTACCCCCACATTTTCCCTACTAAAAAAGGATCAATTTATATAAAAAACTAAATCCTTTTCATTATTTGTGAAATACCTACGAGAGTTATAAAAATGAAACGTCATTGTTTGTTTCCAAATTTCACTCTAATAGAATTTTCATTTTCCAAGCTCTGTTATTTATTCCCCTAAAAGCTTTATTCATATTTCAGTAAATTTGGGCTAGAACGCTTACACCTAAAATTTAACGTAGAAGGAAGAAGACAATAACCGATTGGAGTCCCATGATAAAGCATTATCGACTTAATATCAGAACGTGAAATATTTTTGATGAATTAATTTTGGAATGTCAATCATTAGTTGCATTTTTCGTTTTATAAATATGATAAGTGTATAAAAAATTTTTAACAAGAAAAGGTTATAAGATTTTACGCTTTTGCATAATTATTTCTACATTGTGGCACATACATATCACTGTTAGGGCATCTGGTTAGCTCATTCATTTTGAGATGCCGTGATTTTACCATCAACATACATGTGCATACACAACTTCAACAAATTAAGAAAATAGATGGCGCGCATAACGAATATTGTGTGCCTGTCATGCATGTTGTATATCCATATTGCTTTTTCCATATGTTTTTCTCCATATTACCGTCTAGTGTTTGTTTGGAGTGACTATATATTCAATCCTATTTCACGCAGAAAAATACATGTACGACGTAATTATCTTTATTGAACCTTATTTATATCCGTTAATGATTTAAATTATAAGAATATAAATGGTGCTTTGAATTATATTTAATTTCTAGTAATATTAATGCTAATTAAGAAATATTATTTATAATTAATAGAAATTTATTTTTTTATTGTAAAGTATTCTATTAATATGGTAATAACATTCTATATCAGTTTTTCCCCTGCAATCTTTTCGAAATTATTTTACAACATTTAATGAAAAGATCCACGCATGCAGCCTTAATGTTTATTCCATACTAGTGGTTTTATTTTTAAATTGGGCAGTTATGGCTACGAAGGAGAACGACTAGATTATTAAGGAAAATAATTGTGAAACTAAAATGGGTTTGCCCTGTGTTCTAGAAGCTTTCACGAGTATTTTCAATACAGGAGTATTTCTGCAAGTGTTGCGGCGAACTTGTTGTGTTGGGAAAAGTTTGCACTCAGATATAAAGACTCTTGAAATTCTTATTCAAAGACCTAAACCCAGCACAATGATAGCTAAAAGCATTCACATGAATAATTGCCTTGCATTGACATTCACCATCTCCGTCTGCTTAAGATTAAATTGCTAAAGCTAAAAACGGTTACCAACGTAAAGGGCCAAAATTGTTCTTTTGTCTTTATTTTTGATATTGTTCCGAAAGCTTCATTAAAATGTTCACTAAATTTAAAGCCTACTTAAATTATATTTAGTAGTACGGAAATTAAATGTTCTATAGAAGCCATTACTTAATACACAATGATTTTATACATGCCATTATTTTAATTTTATAGCACCGGAACACGATAACCATCTCAAATCGAGCACTACATATTCTTTCACATTGTTTAAATTACACAAATATCATTATTATAAACATTAAGTTCATGTCAATAATGTGGAATTGGAATGTTCTAGCGTGTGTGAAATTGAAACAACCTCGATTCCTTGAAAGCCTTAATACAATTTAAATTCACATTGGCTTTGATGGAAAAATGCCTGACTTCTTAAAGTTTTGAAAAACACATATCGTGTAAAAATATCCTCCAAAGGTCGTGCACTGTAATTTGTAATAGTTCCTTGCCTATGGACTCATTGTTTGATTTTCCATTTTCGTTCCTTCGATACTAATCTAATAGTTATGACCACTTTTGTTTCCGTAGAGGAGAGCAATCTCGAAATCCACGTCAAAAATGATGTAATGTTTCAAAGTCTTAACTTGATTTCCTTATTCCTATTCCTTTAAATTACTTGTTTTTATCAAGATCGAGAATCAAATTCCAAATATTTGGCGACGTACGCCCCATATTTTCCCTACTAAAAAAGGATCAATTATATAAAAACTAAATCCTTTCATTATTTGGGAAATACCTACGAGAGTTATAAAAATGAAACGTCATTTGTTGTTTCCAATTCACTCTCTAATAGAATTTTTCATTTTCCAAGCTCTGTATTATTCCCCTAAAATCTTTATCATATTTCAGTAATTTGGGCTAGAACCTTACACCTAAAAATTTAACGTAGAAGGAAGAAGACAATAACGAATTGGAGTCCCATGATAAAGACATTATTCGACTTAATATCAGAACGTGAAATATTTTGATGAATTAATTTGAATGTCAATCATTTAGTTGCCATTTTTCGTTTATAAATATGATAAGTGTGATAAAAACTTTTAACAAGAACAAGGTTATAAGATTTACGCTTTGCATAATTATTTCTACATTGTGGCACATACATATCACTGTTAGGGGCATCTGGTATAGCTCATTCAATTTTGAGATGCACGTGAATTTTTAACCATCAACATAACATGTGCATACACAACTTCAACAAATTAGAAAAATAGGATGGCGCCATAACGAATATGTGTGCCTGTCATGCAAGTGTAGTATATCCCATATTGCTTTTTCCATATGTTTTTTCTCCATATTACCGTCTAGGTGTTTGTTTGGAGTGGACGTAATTATCTTTATTGAACCTTATTTAAGTGATCCGGTTAATGCCATTTAAGAATTATAAAGGGAAGTATAAATGTGTGCCTTTGAATTAATATTTAGATTTCTAGTAATAAAAATTAATGCTAATTAAACTGAAATATTGAATGTTATAATTAAATAGAAATATTGAATGTTTCTTTTATTGTAAAGTATTCTAGTCTAATATGGTAATAACACTTCCTATAAATGCCAGTTTTTTCCCCTGCAGATCTCGTTCGAAATTAATTTTACGAACCAAGTTTAACTAGTAACATCAGATTCGCACAGCATGGCAAGCCTTAATGTTTATTCCGTACTAGTGGTTTTATTTTTAACTTGTGGGGCAGTTATGGCTACGAAGGAGAACGACTAGATTATTAAGGAAAATAATTGTGAAACTAAAATGGGTTTGCCCTGTGTCCTAGAAGCTTTCACGAGTATTTTCAATACAGGGAGTATTTCTAGCAAGTGTTGCGGCGAACTTGTTGTGTTGGGAAAAGTTTGCCACTCAGCACTAGTAAAGAGGACTCTTGAAATTCCTCTATTCAAAGACCTAAACCCAGCGACAATGATAGCTAAAAGCATTCAGACATGGAATAATTGCCTTGCATTGATCGATTCACCATCTCCGTCTGCTTAAGGATATAGGATTGCTAAAGCTAAAAAACGGTTACCAGACGTAAAGGGCCAAAATTGTTCTTTTGTCTTTATTTTTGATATTGTTCCGAAAGCTTCATTAAAATGTGTCACTAAATTTAAAGCCTACTTAAATTATATTTAGTAGTACGGAAATTAAATGGTTCTATAGAAGCCATTACTTAATACACAATGATTTTATACATGCCATTATTTTTAATTTTATAGCACCGGAACACGATAACCATCTCAAATCGAGCACTACATATTCTTTCACATTGTTTAAATTAACACAAATATCATTATTATAAACATTAAGTTCATGTCAATAATGTGGAATTGGAATGTTCTAGCGTGGTGTGAAATTGAAACAACCTCGATTCCTTGAAAGCCTTAATACAATTTAAATTCACATTGGCTTTGATGGAAAAATGCCTTGACTTCTTAAAGTTTTGAAAAAACACATATCGTGTCAAGAAATATCCTCCAAAGGTCGTGCACTGTAATTTGTAATTGTTCCTTGCCTATGGACTCATTTGTTTGATTTTCCATTTTCGTTCCTTCGATACTAATCTAATAGTTATGACCACTTTTGTTTCCGTAGAGGAGAGGCAATCTCGAAATCCACGTCAAAAATGATGTAATGTTTCAAAGTCTTAACTTGATTTCCTTATTCTTATTCCTTTAAATTACTTGTTTTTATCAAGATCGAGAATCAAATTCCAAATATGTTGGCGACGTACGCCCCACATTTTCCCTACTAAAAAAGGATCAATTTATATAAAAACTAAATCCTTTTCATTATTTGGGAAATACCTACGAGAGTTATAAAATGAACGTCATTTGTTGTTTCCAATTTCACTCTCTAATAGAATTTTCATTTTCCAAGCTCTGTTATTTATTCCCTAAAAGCTTTTATTCATATTTCAGTAAATTTGGCTAGAATGCTTACACCTAAAAATTTAACGTAGAATGAAGAAGACAATAACCGAATTGGAGTCCCATGATAAAGACATTATTCGACTTAATATCAGAACGTGAAATATTTTGATGAATTAATTTGAATGTCAATCATTTAGTTGCCATTTTTCGTTTTATAAATATGATAAGTGTGATAAAAACTTTTTAACAAGAACAAGGTTATAAGATTTTACGCTTTGCATAATTATTTCTACATTGTGGCACATACATATCACTGTTAGGGGCATCTGGTATAGCTCATTCAATTTTGAGATGCACGTGAATTTTAACCATCAACATAACATGTGCATACACAACTTCAACAAATTAGAAAAATAGGATGGCGCGCATAACGAATATGTGTGCCTGTCATGCAAGTGTAGTATATCCCATATTGCTTTTTCCATATGTTTTTTCTCCATATTACCGTCTAGGTGTTTGTTTGGAGTGGACGTAATAGTTCAATCCTAGTTTCAACGCAGAAAAACACATGTACGACGTAATTATCTTTATTGAACCTTATTTAAGTGATCCGGTTAATGCCATTTAAGAATTATAAAGGGAAGTATAAATGTGTGCCTTTGAATTAATATTTAGATTTCTAGTAATAAAAATTAATGCTAATTAAACTGAAATATTGAATGTTATAATTAAATAGAAATATTGAATGTTTTCTTTTATTGTAAAGTATTCTAGTCTAATATGGTAATAACACTTCCTATAAATGCCAGTTTTTTCCCCTGCAAATCTCGTTCGAAATTAATTTTACGAACCAAGTTTAACTAGTAACATCAGATTCGCACAGCATGGCAAGCCTTAATGTTTATTCCGTACTAGTGGTTTTATTTTTAACTTGTGGGGCAGTTATGGCTACGAAGGAGAACGACTAGATTATTAAGGAAAATAATTGTGAAACTAAAATGGGTTTGCCCTGTGTCCTAGAAGCTTTCACGAGTATTTTCAATACAGGGAGTATTTCTAGCAAGTGTTGCGGCGAACTTGTTGTGTTGGGAAAAGTTTGCCACGCAGCACTAGTAAAGAGGACTCTTGAAATTCCTCTATTCAAAGACCTGAACCCAGCGACAATGATAGCTAAAAGCATTCAGACATGGAATAATTGCCTTGCATTGATCGATTCACCATCTCCGTCTGCTTAAGGATATAGGATTGCTAAAGCAAAAAACGGTTACTAGACGTAAAGGGCCAAAATTGTTCTTTTGTCTTTATTTTTTATATTGTTCCGAAAGCTTCATTAAAATGTGTCACTAAATTTAAAGCCTACTTAAATTATATTTAGTTGTACGGAAATTAAATGGTTCTATAGAAGCCATTACTTAATACACAATGATTTTATACATGCCATTATTTTTAATTTTATAGCACCGGAACACGATAACCATCTCAAATCGAGCACTACATATTCTTTCACATTGTTTAAATTGACACAAATATCATTATTATAAACATTAAGTTCATGTCAATAATGTGCAATTGGAATGTTCTAGCGTGGTGTGAAATTGAAACAACCTCGATTCCTTGAAAGCCTTAATACAATTTAAATTCACATTGGCTTTGATGGAAAAATGCCTTGACTTCTTAAAGTTTTGAAAAAACACATATCGTGTCAAGAAATATCCTCCAAAGGTCGTGCACTGTAATTTGTAATAGTTCCTTGCCTATGGACTCATTTGTTTGATTTTGCATTTTCGTTCCTTCGATACTAATCTAATAGTTATGACCACTTTTGTTTCCGTAGAGGAGAGGCAATCTCGAAATCCACGTCAAAAATGATGTAACGTTTCAAAGTCTTAACTTGATTTCCTTATTCTTATTCCTTTAAATTACTTGTTTTTATCAAGATCGAGAATCAAATTCCAAATATGTCGGCGACGTACGCCCCACATTTTCCCTACTAAAAAAGGATCAATTTATATAAAAACTAAATCCTTTTCATTATTTGGGAAATACCTACGAGAGTTATAAAAATGAAACGTCATTTGTTGTTTCCAATTTCACTCTCTAATAGAATTTTTCATTTTCCAAGCTCTGTTATTTATTCCCCTAAAAGCTTTTATTCATATTTCAGTAAATTTGGGCTAGAATGCTTACACCTAAAAATTTAACGTAGAATGAAGAAGACAATAACCGAATTGGAGTCCCATGATAAAGACATTATTCGACTTAATATCAGAACGTGAAATATTTTTGATGAATTAATTTTGAATGTCAATCATTTAGTTGCCATTTTTCGTTTTATAAATATGATAAGTGTGATAAAAACTTTTTAACAAGAACAAGGTTATAAGATTTTACGCTTTGCATAATTATTTCTACATTGTGGCACATACATATCACTGTTAGGGGCATCTGGTATAGCTCATTCAATTTTGAGATGCACGTGAATTTTTAACCATCAACATAACATGTGCATACACAACTTCAACAAATTAGAAAAATAGGATGGCGCGCATAACGAATATGTGTGCCTGTCATGCAAGTGTAGTATATCCCATATTGCTTTTTCCATATGTTTTTTCTCCATATTACCGTCTAGGTGTTTGTTTGGAGTGGACGTAATAGTTCAATCCTAGTTTCAACGCAGAAAAACACATGTACGACGTAATTATCTTTATTGAACCTTATTTAAGTGATCCGGTTAATGCCATTTAAGAATTATAAAGGGAAGTATAAATGTGTGCCTTTGAATTAATATTTAGATTTCTAGTAATAAAAATTAATGCTAATTAAACTGAAATATTGAATGTTATAATTAAATAGAAATATTGAATGTTTTCTTTTATTGTAAAGTATTCTAGTCTAATATGGTAATAACACTTCCTATAAATGCCAGTTTTTTCCCCTGCAAATCTCGTTCGAAATTAATTTTACGAACCAAGTTTAACTAGTAACATCAGATTCGCACAGCATGGCAAGCCTTAATGTTTATTCCGTACTAGTGGTTTTATTTTTAACTTGTGGGGCAGTTATGGCTACGAAGGAGAACGACTAGATTATTAAGGAAAATAATTGTGAAACTAAAATGGGTTTGCCCTGTGTCCTAGAAGCTTTCACGAGTATTTTCAATACAGGGAGTATTTCTAGCAAGTGTTGCGGCGAACTTGTTGTGTTGGGAAAAGTTTGCCACGCAGCACTAGTAAAGAGGACTCTTGAAATTCCTCTATTCAAAGACCTGAACCCAGCGACAATGATAGCTAAAAGCATTCAGACATGGAATAATTGCCTTGCATTGATCGATTCACCATCTCCGTCTGCTTAAGGATATAGGATTGCTAAAGCAAAAAACGGTTACTAGACGTAAAGGGCCAAAATTGTTCTTTTGTCTTTATTTTTTATATTGTTCCGAAAGCTTCATTAAAATGTGTCACTAAATTTAAAGCCTACTTAAATTATATTTAGTTGTACGGAAATTAAATGGTTCTATAGAAGCCATTACTTAATACACAATGATTTTATACATGCCATTATTTTTAATTTTATAGCACCGGAACACGATAACCATCTCAAATCGAGCACTACATATTCTTTCACATTGTTTAAATTGACACAAATATCATTATTATAAACATTAAGTTCATGTCAATAATGTGCAATTGGAATGTTCTAGCGTGGTGTGAAATTGAAACAACCTCGATTCCTTGAAAGCCTTAATACAATTTAAATTCACATTGGCTTTGATGGAAAAATGCCTTGACTTCTTAAAGTTTTGAAAAAACACATATCGTGTCAAGAAATATCCTCCAAAGGTCGTGCACTGTAATTTGTAATAGTTCCTTGCCTATGGACTCATTTGTTTGATTTTGCATTTTCGTTCCTTCGATACTAATCTAATAGTTATGACCACTTTTGTTTCCGTAGAGGAGAGGCAATCTCGAAATCCACGTCAAAAATGATGTAACGTTTCAAAGTCTTAACTTGATTTCCTTATTCTTATTCCTTTAAATTACTTGTTTTTATCAAGATCGAGAATCAAATTCCAAATATGTCGGCGACGTACGCCCCACATTTTCCCTACTAAAAAAGGATCAATTTATATAAAAACTAAATCCTTTTCATTATTTGGGAAATACCTACGAGAGTTATAAAAATGAAACGTCATTTGTTGTTTCCAATTTCACTCTCTAATAGAATTTTTCATTTTCCAAGCTCTGTTATTTATTCCCCTAAAAGCTTTTATTCATATTTCAGTAAATTTGGGCTAGAATGCTTACACCTAAAAATTTAACGTAGAATGAAGAAGACAATAACCGAATTGGAGTCCCATGATAAAGACATTATTCGACTTAATATCAGAACGTGAAATATTTTTGATGAATTAATTTTGAATGTCAATCATTTAGTTGCCATTTTTCGTTTTATAAATATGATAAGTGTGATAAAAACTTTTTAACAAGAACAAGGTTATAAGATTTTACGCTTTGCATAATTATTTCTACATTGTGGCACATACATATCACTGTTAGGGGCATCTGGTATAGCTCATTCAATTTTGAGATGCACGTGAATTTTTAACCATCAACATAACATGTGCATACACAACTTCAACAAATTAGAAAAATAGGATGGCGCGCATAACGAATATGTGTGCCTGTCATGCAAGTGTAGTATATCCCATATTGCTTTTTCCATATGTTTTTTCTCCATATTACCGTCTAGGTGTTTGTTTGGAGTGGACGTAATAGTTCAATCCTAGTTTCAACGCAGAAAAACACATGTACGACGTAATTATCTTTATTGAACCTTATTTAAGTGATCCGGTTAATGCCATTTAAGAATTATAAAGGGAAGTATAAATGTGTGCCTTTGAATTAATATTTAGATTTCTAGTAATAAAAATTAATGCTAATTAAACTGAAATATTGAATGTTATAATTAAATAGAAATATTGAATGTTTTCTTTTATTGTAAAGTATTCTAGTCTAATATGGTAATAACACTTCCTATAAATGCCAGTTTTTTCCCCTGCAAATCTCGTTCGAAATTAATTTTACGAACCAAGTTTAACTAGTAACATCAGATTCGCACAGCATGGCAAGCCTTAATGTTTATTCCGTACTAGTGGTTTTATTTTTAACTTGTGGGGCAGTTATGGCTACGAAGGAGAACGACTAGATTATTAAGGAAAATAATTGTGAAACTAAAATGGGTTTGCCCTGTGTTCTAGAAGCTTTCACGAGTATTTTCAATACAGGGAGTATTTCTAGCAAGTGTTGCGGCGAACTTGTTGTGTTGGGAAAAGTTTGCCACTCAGCACTAGTAAAGAGGACTCTTGAAATTCCTCTATTCAAAGACCTAAACCCAGCGACAATGATAGCTAAAAGCATTCAGACATGGAATAATTGCCTTGCATTAATCGATTCACCATCTCCGTCTGCTTAAGGATATAGGATTGCTAAAGCTAAAAAACAGTTACCAGACGTAAAGGGCCAAAATTGTTCTATTGTCTTTATTTTTGATATTGTTCCGAAAGCTTCATTAAAATGTGTCACTAAATTTAAAGCCTACTTAAATTATATTTAGTAGTACGGAAATTAAATGGTTCTATAGAAGCCATTACTTAATACACAATGATTTTATACATGCCATTATTTTAAATTTTATAGCACCGGAACACGATAACCATCTCAAATCGAGCACTACATATTCTTTCACATTGTTTAAATTGACACAAATATCATTATTATAAACATTAAGTTCATGTCAATAATGTGGAATTGGAATGTTCTAGCGTGGTGTGAAATTGAAACAACCTCGATTCCTTGAAAGCCTTAATACAATTTAAATTCACATTGGCTTTGATGGAAAAATGCCTTGACTTCTTAAAGTTTTGAAAAAACACATATCGTGTCAAGAAATATCCTCCAAAGGTCGTGCACTGTAATTTGTAATAGTTCCTTGCCTATGGACTCATTTGTTTGATTTTCCATTTTCGTTCCTTCGATACTAATCTAATAGTTATGACCACTTTTGTTTCCGTAGAGGAGAGGCAATCTCGAAATCCACGTCAAAAATGATGTAATGTTTCAAAGTCTTAACTTGATTTCCTTATTCTTATTCCTTTAAATTACTTGTTTTTATCAAGATCGAGAATCAAATTCCAAATATGTTGGCGACGTACGCCCCACATTTTCCCTACTAAAAAAGGATCAATTTATATAAAAACTAAATCCTTTTCATTATTTGGGAAATACCTACGAGAGTTATAAAAATGAAACGTCATTTGTTGTTTCCAATTTCACTCTCTAATAGAATTTTTCATTTTCCAAGCTCTGTTATTTATTCCCCTAAAAGCTTTTATTCATATTTCAGTAAATTTGGGCTAGAATGCTTACACCTAAAAATTTAACGTAGAATGAAGAAGACAATAACCGAATTGGAGTCCCATGATAAAGACATTATTCGACTTAATATCAGAACGTGAAATATTTTTGATGAATTAATTTTGAATGTCAATCATTTAGTTGCCATTTTTCGTTTTATAAATATGATAAGTGTGATAAAAACTTTTTAACAAGAACAAGGTTATAAGATTTTACGCTTTGCATAATTATTTCTACATTATGGCACATACATATCACTGTTAGGGGCATCTGGTATAGCTCATTCAATTTTGAGATGCACGTGAATTTTTAACCATCAACATAACATGTGCATACACAACTTCAACAAATTAGAAAAATAGGATGGCGCGCATAACGAATATGTGTGCCTGTCATGCAAGTGTAGTATATCCCATATTGCTTTTTCCATATGTTTTTTCTCCATATTACCGTCTAGGTGTTTGTTTGGAGTGGACGTAATAGTTCAATCCTAGTTTCAACGCAGAAAAACACATGTACGACGTAGTTATCTTTATTGAACGTTATTTAAGTGATCCGGTTAATGCCATTTAAGAATTATAAAGGGAAGTATAAATGTGTGCCTTTGAATTAATATTTAGATTTCTAGTAATAAAAATTAATGCTAATTAAACTGAAATATTGAATGTTATAATTAAATAGAAATATTGAATGTTTTCTTTTATTGTAAAGTATTCTAGTCTAATATGGTAATAACACTTCCTATAAATGCCAGTTTTTTCCCCTGCAAATCTCGTTCGAAATTAATTTTACGAACCAAGTTTAACTAGTAACATCAGATTCGCACAGCATGGCAAGCCTTAATGTTTATTCCGTACTAGTGGTTTTATTTTTAACTTGTGGGGCAGTTATGGCTACGAAGGAGAACGACTAGATTATTAAGGAAAATAATTGTGAAACTAAAATGGGTTTGCCCTGTGTCCTAGAAGCTTTCCCGAGTATTTTCAATACAGGGAGTATTTCTAGCAAGTGTTGCGGCGAACTTGTTGTGTTGGGAAAAGTTTGCCACGCAGCACTAGTAAAGAGGACTCTTGAAATTCCTCTATTCAAAGACCTAAACCCAGCGACAATGATAGCTAAAAGCATTCAGACATGGAATAATTGCCTTGCATTGATCGATTCACCATCTCCGTCTGCTTAAGGATATAGGATTGCTAAAGCTAAAAAACGGTTACTAGACGTAAAGGGCCAAAATTGTTCTTTTGTCTTTATTTTTTATATTGTTCCGAAAGCTTCATTAAAATGTGTCACTAAATTTAAAGCCTACTTAAATTATATTTAGTTGTACGGAAATTAAATGGTTCTATAGAAGCCATTACTTAATACACAATGATTTTATACATGCCATTATTTTTAATTTTATAGCACCGGAACACGATAACCATCTCAAATCGAGCACTACATATTCTTTCACATTGTTTAAATTGACACAAATATCATTATTATAAACATTAAGTTCATGTCAATAATGTGGAATTGGAATGTTCTAGCGTGGTGTGAAATTGAAACAACCTCGATTCCTTGAAAGCCTTAATACAATTTAAATTCACATTGGCTTTGATGGAAAAATGCCTTGACTTCTTAAAGTTTTGAAAAAATACATATCGTGTCAAGAAATATCCTCCAAAGGTCGTGCACTGTAATTTGTAATAGTTCCTTGCCTATGGACTCATTTGTTTGATTTTCCATTTTCGTTCCTTCGATACTAATCTAATAGTTATGACCACTTTTGTTTCCGTAGAGGAGAGGCAATCTCGAAATCCACGTCAAAAATGATGTAACGTTTCAAAGTCTTAACTTGATTTCCTTATTCTTATTCCTTTAAATTACTTGTTTTTATCAAGATCAAGAATCAAATTCCAAATATGTCGGCGACGTACGCCCCACATTTTCCCTACTAAAAAAGGATCAATTTATATAAAAACTAAATCCTTTTCATTATTTGGGAAATACCTACGAGAGTTATAAAAATGAAACGTCATTTGTTGTTTCCAATTTCACTCTCTAATAGAATTTTTCATTTTCCAAGCTCTGTTATTTATTCCCCTAAAAGCTTTTATTCATATTTCAGTAAATTTGGGCTAGAACGCTTACACCTAAAAATTTAACGTAGAAGGAAGAAGACAATAACCGAATTGGAGTCCCATGATAAAGACATTATTCGACTTAATATCAGAACGTGAAATATTTTTGATGAATTAATTTTGAATGTCAATCATTTAGTTGCCATTTTTCGTTTTATAAATATGATAAGTGTGATAAAAACTTTTTAACAAGAACAAGGTTATAAGATTTTACGCTTTGCATAATTATTTCTACATTGTGGCACATACATATCACTGTTAGGGGCATCTGGTATAGCTCATTCAATTTTGAGATGCACGTGAATTTTTAACCATCAACATAACATGTGCATACACAACTTCAACAAATTAGAAAAATAGGATGGCGCGCATAACGAATATGTGTGCCTGTCATGCAAGTGTAGTATATCCCATATTGCTTTTTTCCATATGTTTTTTCTCCATATTACCGTCTAGGTGTTTGTTTGGAGTGGACGTAATAGTTCAATCCTAGTTTCAACGCAGAAAAACACATGTACGACGTAATTATCTTTATTGAACCTTATTTAAGTGATCCGGTTAATGCCATTTAAGAATTATAAAGGGAAGTATAAATGTGTGCCTTTGAATTAATATTTAGATTTCTAGTAATAAAATTAATGCTAATTAAACTGAAATATTGAATGTTATAATTAAATAGAAATATTGAATGTTTTCTTTTATTGTAAAGTATTCTAGTCTAATATGGTAATAACACTTCCTATAAATGCCAGTTTTTTCCCCTGCAAATCTCGTTCGAAATTAATTTTACGAACCAAGTTTAACTAGTAACATCAGATTCGCACAGCATGGCAAGCCTTAATGTTTATTCCGTACTAGTGGTTTTATTTTTAACTTGTGGGGCAGTTATGGCTACGAAGGAGAACGACTAGATTATTAAGGAAAATAATTGTGAAACTAAAATGGGTTTGCCCTGTGTTCTAGAAGCTTTCACGAGTATTTTCAATACAGGGAGTATTTCTAGCAAGTGTTGCGGCGAACTTGTTGTGTTGGGAAAAGTTTGCCACTCAGCACTAGTAAAGAGGACTCTTGAAATTCCTCTATTCAAAGACCTAAACCCAGCGACAATGATAGCTAAAAGCATTCAGACATGGAATAATTGCCTTGCATTGATCGATTCACCACCTCCGTCTGCTTAAGGATATAGGATTGCGAAAGCTAAAAAACGGTTACCAGACGTAAAGGGCCAAAATTGTTCTTTTGTCTTTATTTTTGATATTGTTCCAAAAGCTTCATTAAAATGTGTCACTAAATTTAAAGCCTACTTAAATTATATTTAGTTGTACGAAAATTAAATGGTTCTATAGAAGCCATTACTTAATACACAATGATTTTATACATGCCATTATTTTTAATTTTATAGCACCGGAACACGATAACCATCTCAAATCGAGCACTACATATTCTTTCACATTGTTTAAATTGACACAAATATCATTATTATAAACATTAAGTTCATGTCAATAATGTGGAATTGGAATGTTCTAGCGTGGTGTGAAATTGAAACAACCTCGATTCCTTGAAAGCCTTAATACAATTTAAATTCACATTGGCTTTGATGGAAAAATGCCTTGACTTCTTAAAGTTTTGAAAAAACACATATCGTGTCAAGAAATATCCTCCAAAGGTCGTGCACTGTAATTTGTAATAGTTCCTTGCCTATGGACTCATTTGTTTGATTTTCCATTTTCGTTCCTTCGATACTAATCTAATAGTTATGACCACTTTTGTTTCCGTAGAGGAGAGGCAATCTCGAAATCCACGTCAAAAATGATGTAACTTTTCAAAGTCTTAACTTGATTTCCTTATTCTTATTCCTTTAAATTACTTGTTTTTATCAAGATCGAGAATCAAATTCCAAATATGTCGGCGACGTACGCCCCACATTTTCCCTACTAAAAAAGGATCAATTTATATAAAAACTAAATCCTTTTCATTATTTGGGAAATACCTACGAGAGTTATAAAAATGAAACGTCATTTGTTGTTTCCAATTTCACTCTCTAATAGAATTTTTCATTTTCCAAGCTCTGTTATTTATTCCCCTAAAAGCTTTTATTCATATTTCAGTAAATTTGGGCTAGAACGCTTACACCTAAAAATTTAACGTAGAAGGAAGAAGACAATAACCGAATTGGAGTCCCATGATAAAGACATTATTCGACTTAACATCAGAACGTGAAATATTTTTGATGAATGAATTTTGAATGTCAATCATTTAGTTGCCATTTTTCGTTTTATAAATATGATAAGTGTGATAAAAACTTTTTAACAAGAACAAGGTTATAAGATTTTACGCTTTGCATAATTATTTCTACATTGTGGCACATACATATCACTGTTAGGGGCATCTGGTATAGCTCATTCAATTTTGAGATGCACGTGAATTTTTAACCATCAACATAACATGTTCATACACAACTCCAACAAATTAGAAAAATAGGATGGCGCGCATAACGAATATGTGTGCCTGTCATGCAAGTGTAGTATATCCCATATTGCTTTTTCCATATGTTTTTTCTCCATATTACCGTCTAGCTTCATTAAAATGTGTCACTAAATTTAAAGCCTACTTAAATTATATTTAGTTGTACGGAAATTAAATGGTTCTATAGAAGCCATTACTTAATACACAATGATTTTATACATGCCATTATTTTTAATTTTATAGCACCGGAACACGATAACCATCTCAAATCGAGCACTACATATTCTTTCACATTGTTTAAATTGACACAAATATCATTATTATAAACATTAAGTTCATGTCAATAATGTGGAATTGGAATGTTCTAGCGTGGTGTGAAATTGAAACAACCTCGATTCCTTGAAAGCCTTAATACAATTTAAATTCACATTGGCTTTGATGGAAAAATGCCTTGACTTCTTAAAGTTTTGAAAAAACACATATCGTGTCAAGAAATATCCTCCAAAGGTCGTGCACTGTAATTTGTAATAGTTCCTTGCCTATGGACTCATTTGTTTCATTTTCCATTTTCGTTCCTTCGATACTAATCTAATAGTTATGACCACTTTCATTTTCGTAAAAGAGAGGCAATCTCAAAATCCACATCGAAAATGATGTAACGATTCAAAGTCTTAACTTGATTTCCTTATTCTTCTTCCTTTAAATTACTTGTTTTTATCAAGATCGAGAATGAAACTCCAAATATGTTGGCGACGTACGCCCCACATTTTCCCTACTAAAAAAGAATCAATTTGTATAAAAACTGTGAAAAAAATAAAATAAAGAACACACAAATTTTACGTGGAAACCCTTTTGAGAATAAACTACGGGCAGAGGAGAAGAAAATTTACTATGTTGAAAAATTTGAATCAATACAAGAGGAATAGACTATGTCTACTTATAGGCTTGTAAAGCCATATTCTAGTAGGATTGAAACACCTTATCCTAATCAATATAAAATAGATAGAGTTTAATAAGGTTTAAAAAACCTTATTCTAAAATAAAATAAAAGAAGTCTAGTTCTATATGGATTTTACTTTTATTTTATTTTCCATCGTATTTTATTTAAATAAGAATTCGGGTCACTTAATTCGAACGATCTCCACCTTGACACAAATTCTCAATGAACAAGTTCTTCATCGCGAACTTTTAATGAACAAGTTCTCCACCTCTTCCATAAAACCCCTTAAGGGTTTAACTTCAACAATGAACACTAACCAAGTCTAAGCAATGCTCAAACTTGGTTATAGGAAGTGACTTAGTCATCATATCTGCAGGATTTTCATGAGTAATAATTTTGCTCACAACAATATCACCACGAGCAATAATATCACG
Organism: Gossypium hirsutum; assembly: GCF_007990345.1. Classification (NCBI taxonomy): domain Eukaryota; kingdom Viridiplantae; phylum Streptophyta; class Magnoliopsida; order Malvales; family Malvaceae; genus Gossypium; species Gossypium hirsutum. Next base: position 10,729,120 of record NC_053427.1, read on the forward strand.
AATAAAATGATACCGAACATCAATATGTTTTGTTCTCTCATGAAACATTTGATCTTTTGTAAGGAAGATGGCACTCTGACTATCACAAAATATTGTACTGATTTGAAGGTCTTCATTGAGTTCACTAAATGGTCCCTTCAACCAAATAGCTTATTTACAAGCCTCAGTAATCGCCATGCACTTAGCTTCAGTGGTAGACAAAGCGACTGTAGTTTGCAAAGTGGCTTTCCAACTAATTGCACAACCTTTGATTGTAAAGACGTAACTTGTGAGAGATCTTCTTCTATCAAGGTCTCCAGCAAAATTAGCATCAGCATACCCTATGACTCCATCTTTAGTTCTTCCAAACTGTAAGCAAACATCAGTAGTGCCTCGTAAGTATCTTAAAATCCACTGAACTGCTTTCCAATGTTTTTTACCGAGATTTGCCATGTATCTGCTAACTGCATTGACTGCATATGATAAATCTGGACGTGAACAAACTATAGCATACATGAGAGATCCCATTACACTAGAGTATGGAACATGTGACATGTACTCAATCTCATCATCTGATTGTGGAGACAAAGCCGATGAAAGTCTGAAATGGGCTGCTAAAGGAGTACTAACAGGCTTAGCACTCTGCATATTGAACCTGCAAAGAACTTTCTCAATGTACCCCTTCTGACTTAGGTACAATTTACTTGCTTTTCTATCTCTGAGAATCTCCATACCAAGTATCTTCTTTGTTGGTCCTAAATCTTTCATCTCAAATTCTTCACTTAGTTGGGCTTTGACCTTTCTTATCTCTCCTTTAACTTTTGCTGCTATCAACATGTCATCAACATAAAGAATTAGATACACAAAAGAACCATCATTGTTTTTCTTAAAGTAAACACAACTGTCTAAACTACTTCTTTTGAAATCATGAGAAGTCATAAAGGAATCAAACCTCTTGTACCACTGTCTTGGTGACTGTTTCAAACCGTAATAGGACTTTCTCAGCAAGCAAACATAGTCCTCTTTTTCTGAGACTATAAAACCCTCTGGTTGTTGCATGTAAATATCCTCCTCAAGTTCTCCATGCAGAAATGCAGTTTTTACATCTAACTGCTCAAGCTCCAAATCATGCATGGCCACAATACCAAGCAAAGCTTGAATCGAACTATGCTTAACAACTGGAGAGAACACATCTGTGAAGTCCACAATACCAAGCAAAGCTTTAACTGTAACCCTTTGCAACAAGCCTTGCTTTATATCTGGGTTCTTCAACTCCTGGAGTCCCTTCTTTCTTTTTAAACACCCATTTACAATGAATAGCCTTTTTACCTTGAGGAAGTTTCACAAGGTCACATGTTCTATTTTTGTGGAGTGATTCCATCTCTTCTTGCATAGCAAACATCCACTTTTCTGAGTCTTCATAGCTAACCGCCTCAGAATAATTAGATGGCTCTTGATTCGCATCTATATCTTTAGCCACATTTAAAGCATAAGCAACTAGATCAGCCTCGGCATACTTCTTTGGAGGTTTAATTTCTCTTCTAGTTCTGTTTTTGGCGATAGAGTATTGTGGTGAAGAAGCAACTCTATTCTCAGTTTTTGTTTTGGCTTGAGGAGTTGACTCTGTATTAATCTGATACTCCACCTGCTTTTGATTTTCTTTATTGGAAGAGTCATTAAGAGATAAGTTAGGTAGCATAGCAGTTTCATCAAAAACAACATCTCTGCTAATCACAACTTTTCTATTTTCAGGACACCATAACTTATACCCTTTTACACCAGCTTTATAACTAAGAAAAACACATTTAATGGATCTCGGTTTCAATTTTCCATTATCAACATGACCATACGCAGGACACCCAAAAATCTTTAAATTAGAATAATTAGCAGGATTACCAGACCATACCTCTTGTGTAGTCTTTTTCTCAATGGCAACGGATGGAGATCGGTTGATCAAAAAAACATGCAGTAGAGGCTGATTTTGCCCAAAATGACTTCAGTAAGTTGGCATTTGACAACATACATCAAACCTCCTCCATGATCGTTCTGTTCATTCATTCTGCAATGCTGTTTTGCTGTGGAGTATGACAAACTGTCAAGTGTCTCATAATCCCTTCTGACTTGCACAATCTATTAAGCTCATCAGAACAGAACTCTAAGCCATTGTCTGTGCGGAGGTATTTTATCTGTTTTCCCGTCTATTTTTCAATCATAATTTTCCAAGACTTAAATGCGAAAAACACATCACTTTTCTGCTTCAGGAAGAACGCCCAAACTTTTCTGGAAAAATCATCAATAAAGGTTAGCATATAATTAGCTCCACCTCTCGAAGGCACTTTGGATGGCCCCCACAGATCAGAATGAATATACTCTAACTTTCCCTTCGTGTTATGGATTCCTCTAGTAAATCGAACTATCTTTTGCTTCCCAAAAACACAGTGCTCACAGAAATTCAGTTTGCAAATTCGTTGCCCATCAAGAAGTCCTCTTTTGCTCAATTCTGCCATGCCATTCTCACTCATATGTCCTAGGCGCATATGAAAAAGTTTAGTAATATCATCATTTGAAAAGGAAGAGGAAGCGACAGCTACATCACCAGTAATAGTAGAACCCTGCAAAATATATAACTTGGCAATCTTTCTCTACCCTTTCATCACAACAAAGGACCCTTTGGAAATCTTTAAAACCCAACTTTCAGCTGTGTATCTGTACCCTTTTCAATCAAGAGTACTCAACAAAATTAAATTTCTTTTCAATTCTAGAACATGTCGTACGTCACTAAGTGTTCTGACAACTCCATCAAACATCTTAACTTTAATTGTTCCAACACCTGCGATTTTACACGACACATTATTTCCCATCAAAACAACACCTTCAGACACTGTTTCGCAAGTTGTAAACCAATCCTGATAGGGACTCTTGTGGAAGGTGCAGCCTAAATCAAGTATCCACTCCTCACTTACTTTAGAATCATTGACAGAAGCGACTAGAAGTTCACCATCACTGTAGTCTTCTACAACATCAGCTTCACCGGAATTTTTTGGTTGTTTTCCCTTTTGATTCGCAGCCTCCCTTTTAATCTTATTTTGTGGCTTATAGCACTCAGATTTAATGTGCCCTTTCTTCTTACAAAAGTTACAAGTTTTACCTCTGTTTGAAGACTTTGATCTACCCTTAGATTTACCATGAGGATTCCGTTCCTGTGTCCTTCCACGATCATCGTCAGCATTCCGATCTTGTCTCCCACGAACAATGAGACCCTCTCTCTGAGAGTCAGATTTAACTACAAGATGCTTCATCTTATCATATGAGATCAAAGAATAATAAACCTCATCAACTGTGAGAGACTCGGGACTATATAAAATCGTGTCTCTAAAGGTTGATTAAGACGGGGGCAACGAACAAAGTAGAATCAACCCTAGATCTTCCTTATCATACTACCTCCATGGCCTTCAAGTTTGAGAGCATTTCTTTAAACACTGTTAAGTGTTCGTGTACAGGCGCACCTTCCTCCAAACAATGAGCATAAAGACGTTGTTTCATATGCAACTTGCTTGTTAGAGTTTTCGACATACATAATTGTTCTAGCCTCTTCCATAATGCAGCGGCGGTCTTCTCTTTCATCACATCCTACTAAATTTCATTGAACAAATGCAGATTTAATTGTGTTAATGCCTTTAAATCCTTATGCTATATTTTTGATATTGTTCCGAAAGCTTCATTAAAATGTGTCATTAAATTTTAAGCCTAGTTAAATTATATTTAGTTGTACGAAAATGAAATGGTTCTATAGAAGCCATTACTTAATACACAATGATTTTATACATGCCATTGTTTTTAATTTTATAGCACCAGAACTCGATAACCATATCCAATCGAGCACTACATATTGTTTCACATTGTTTAAATTGACACAAATATCATTATTATAAACATTAAGTTCATGTCAATAATGTGGAATTGGAATGTTCTAGCGTGGTGTGAAATTGAAACAACCTTGATTCCTTGAAAGCCTTTATACAATTTAAATTCACATTGCCTTTGATGGAAAAATGCCTTGACTTCTCGAAGTTTTGAAAAGACACATATCGTGCCACGAAATATCCTCCAAAGGACGTGCACTATAATTTGTAATAGTTCCTTGCCTATGGACTCATTTGTTTCATTTTCCATTTTCGCTCCTTCGATACTAATCTAATAGTTATGACCACTTTCGTTTCCGTAGAGGAGAGGCAATCTCGAAATCCACGTCGAAAATGATGCAACGATTCAAAGTCTTAACTTGATTTCCTTATTCTTCTTCCTTTAAATTACATGTTTTCATCAAGATCGAGAATGAAACTCCAAATATGTCGGTGACGTATGCACCACATTTTCCCTACTAAAAAAGAATCAATTTATATAAAAACTAAATCCTATTCATTATTTGGGAAATACCTAAGAGAGTTATAAAAATGAAACTTCATTTGTTGTTTCCAATTTCACTCTCTAATAGAATTTTTCATTTTCCAAGCTCTGTTACTTATTCCACTAAAAGCTTTCATTCATATTTCAGTACAATTAGGCCAGAACACTTACACCTAAAAATTTAACGTAGAACGAAGAAGACAATAACCGAATTGGAGTCCCACAATAAAGACATACATCGACTAAATATCAGAACGTGAAATATTGTTGATGAATTAATTTCGAATGTCAATCATTTAGTTGCAATTTTACATTTTACAAATATGATAAGTGTGATAAAAACTTTTTAACAACAACAAGGTTATAAGATTTTATGCTTTGCATAATTATTTCTACATTGTGGTATAAACATATCATTGTTAGGGGAATCTGGTATAGCTCATTCAATTTTGAGATGCATGTGAATTTTTAACCATCAACATATCATGTGCATACACAACTTCAAAAAATTAGAAAAATAGGATGGTACGCATCACAAATATGTGTGCTTGTCATGCACGTGTACTATATCCCATATTGCTATTTACATATGTTATTTTCTCCATATTATCGTCCAGGTGTTTGTTTGTAGTGGATGTAATAGTTCAATCCTAGTTTCAACGCAGAAACACACGTACGACATAATCATCTTTATTGAAACTTATTTAAGTGATCCGTATAATGCCATTTAAGAATTATAAAGGGAAGTATAAATGTGTGTCTTTGAATTAATATTTAGATTTGTAGTAATAAAAATTAATGCTAATTAAACTGAAATATTGAATGTTAGAATTAAATTGAAATATTGAATGTTTTCTTTTATTGTAACGTATTCTAGTCTAATGCGATTATAACACATCCTATAACTGCCAGTTTTTTCCCCTATAAATCTTGTTCGAAATTAATTTTACGAACCAATTTTAACTAGTAACATTAGATTCACACAGCATGGTAAGCCTTAATGTTTCTTCCATACTAGTGGTTTTATTTTTAACTTGTGGGACAGTAATGGCTATGAAGGAGAACGACCAGATTATTAAGGAAAGTAATTGTGAAACTAAAACAGGTTTGCCCTATGTTCTAGAAGCTTTCACGAGTATTTTCATTACAGGGAGTATTTTGAACAAGTGTTGCAGCGAACTTGTTGTGTTGGGAAAAGTTTGCCACTCAGTATTAGTAAAGAGGACTCTTGAAAATCCTCTATTCAAAGACTTAAACCCAGCGACAATTATAGCTAAGAGCATTAAGACATGGAATAATTGCCTTGCATTGATCGATTCACCATCTCCGTCTGCTTAAGGATATAGGATTGCTAAAGCTAAAAAACGGTTACCAAACGTAAAGGGCCAAAATTGTTCTTTTGTCTTTGTTTTTGATATTGTTCTGAAAGCTTCATTAAAATGTGTCATTAAATTTAAAGCCTATTTAAATTATAATTAGTTGTACGGAAATTAAATGGTTCTATAGAAGCCATTACTTAATACACAATGATTTTATACATGCCATTATTTTTAATTTTATAGCACTGGAACTCGATAACCATCTCAAACCGAACACTAGATATTCTTTCACATTGTTTAAATTGACACAAATATCATTATTATAAACATTAAGTTCATGTCAATAATGTGGAATTGGAATGTTCTAGCGTGGTGTGAAATTGAAACAACATCGATTCCTTGAAAGTCTTTATACAATTTAAATTCACATTGCCTTTGATGGAAAAATGGCTTGACTTCTCGAAGTTTTGAAAAGACACGTATCATGCCACGAAATATACTCCAAAGGACGTGCACTATAATTTGTAATAGTTCCTTGCCTATAGACTCATTTGTTTCATTTTCCATTTTCGCTCCTTCGATACTAATCTAATAGTTATGACCACTTTCGTTTTCGTAGAGGAGAGGCAATCTCGAAATCCACGTCGAAAATGCTGTAACGATTCAAAATCTGAACTTGATTTCCTTATTCTTCTTCCTTTAAATTACATGTTTTTATCAAGATCGAGAGTGAAACTCCAAATATGTCGGCGACGTACGCCCCACAATTTCCATACTAAAAAGGATCAATTTATATAAAAACTAAATCCTATTCATTATTTTGGAAATACCTAAGAGAGTTATAAAAATGAAACGTCATTTGTTGTTTCCAATTTCACTTTCTAATAGAATTTTTCATTTTCCAAGCTCTGTTACTTATTCCACTAAAAGCTTTCATTCATATTTCAGTAAAATTGGGCAGAACGCTTACACCTAAAAATTTAATGTAGAATGAAGAAGACCATAACCGAATTGGAGTCCCACGATAAAGACATACATCGACTTAATATCAGAACGTGAAATATTGTTGATGAATTAATTTTGAATGTCAATCATTTAGTTGCAATTTTACATTTTACAAATATGATAAGTGTGATAAAAACTTTTTAACAACAACAAGGTTATAAGATTTTACGCTTTGCATAATTATTTCTACTTTGTGGCATAAATGTATCACTGTTAGGGGAATCTGGTATAGCTCATTCAATTTTGAGATGCACGTGAATTTTTAACCATCAACATAACATGTGCATACACAACTTCAAAAAATTAGAAAAATAGGATGGCACGCATCACGAATATGTGTGCCTGTCATGCACATGTACTATATCCCATATTGCTTTTTACATATGTTATTTTCTCCATATTACCGTCCAGGTGTTTGTTTGGAGTGGACGTAATAGTTCAATACTAGTTTCAACGCAGAAACACATGTACCACGTAATCATCTTTACTGAAACTTATTTAAGTGATCCGTTTAATGCCATTTAAGAATTATAAAGGGAAGTATAAATGTGTGTGTTTGAATTCATATTTAGATTTGTAGTAATAAAAATTAATTCTAATTAAACTAAAATATTGAATGTTCTAATTAAATTGAAATATTGAATGTTTTCTTTTATTGTAACGTATTCTAGTCTAATGTGGTTATAACACTTCCGATAAATGCCAGTATTTTCCCCTACAAATCTCGGTCGAAATTAATTTTATGAACCAAGTTTAACTAGTAACATCATATTCGCAGAGCATGGCAAGCCTTAATGTTTATTCCATACTAGTGGTTTTATTTTTAACTTGTGGTGCAGTAATGGCCACGAAAAAGAACGACCAGATTATTAAGGAATATAACTGTGAAACTAAAATGGGTTTGCCCTGAGTTCTAGAAGCTTTCACGAGTAATTTCAATACAGGGAGTATTTCTAACAAGTGTTACAATGAACTTGTTGTGTTGGGAAAAGTTTACCACTCAGCATTAGTAAATAGGACTCTTGCAAATCCTCTATTCAAAGACTTAAACCCAATGACAATTATTGCTAAGAGAATTCAGACATTGAATAATTGCCTTGCATTGATTGATTCGCCATCTCCGTCTACTTAAGGATATTGGATTGCTAAAGCTAAAAAACTGTTACCAGACTTAAAGGGCCAAAATTGTTCTTTTGTCTTTATTTCTGATATTGTTTCGAAAGCTTCATTAAAATGTGTCATTAAATTTAAAGCCTAATTAAATTATATTTAGTTGTACGGAAATTAAATGGTTCTATAGAAGCCATTACTTAATACACAATGATTTTATGCATGCCATTATTTTTAATTTTATAGCACCAGAACTCGATAACCATCTCAAATCGAGCACTACATATTCTTTCGCTTTGTTTAAACAGACACAAATATGACTATTATAAACATTAAGTTCATGTCAATAATGTGGAATTGGAATGTTCTAGCCTGGTGTGAAATTGAAATAACCTCGACTCCTTGAAAGTCTTTATACAATTTAAATTCACATTTCCTTTGATGGAAAAATGCCTTGACTTCTCGAAGTTTTGCAAAGACACATATCGTGCCACGAAATATCCTCCAAAGGACGTGCACTATAATTTGTAATAGTTCCTTGCCTATGGACTCATTTGTTTCATTTTCCATTTTCGCTCCTTCGATACTAATCTAATAGTTATGACCACTTTCATTTTCATAGAGGAGAGGCAATCTCGAAATCCACGTCGAAAATGATGTAACGATTCAAAGTCTTAACTTGATTTCCTTATTCTTCTTCCTTAAAAATACTTGGTTTTATCAAGATCGAGAATGAAACTCCAAATATGTCAGCAACGTAAGCCCCACATTTTCCCTACTAAAAAAGGATCAGTTTATGTAAAAACTAAATCCTATTCATTATTTGGGAAATACCTAAGAGAGTTATAAAAATGAAACGTCATTTGTTGTTTCCAATTTCACTCTCTAATAGAATTTTTCATTTTCCAAGCTCAGTTACTTATTCCACTAAATGCTTTCATTCATATTTCAGTAAAATTGGGCCAGAACGCTTACACCTAAAAATTTAACGTAGAACGAAGAAGACAATAACCGAGTTGGAGTCCCACGATAAAGACATACATCGACTTAATATCAGATGGTGAAATATTGTTGATGAATTAATTTTGAATGTCAATCATTGAGTTGCCAATTTCCATTTTACAAATATGATAAGTGTGATAAAAACTTTTTAACAGCAACAAGGTTATAAGATTTTACGCTTTGCATAATTATTTCTACATTGTGGCACAAACATATCACTGTTAGGGGAATCTGGTATAGCTCATTCAATTTTGAGATGCATGTGAATTTTTAACCGTTAACATAACATGTGCATGCACAACTTCAAAAAATTAGAAAAATAGGATGGAACGCATAACGAATATGTGTGCCTGTCATGAACGTTTACTATATCCCATATTGCCTTTTCCATATGTTATTTTCTCCATATTACCATCCAGGTGTTTGTTTGGAGTGGACATAATAGTTCAATCCTAGTTTCAACGCAGAAGCACATGTACGACATAATCATCTTTATTGAACCTTATTTAAGTGATCTGTTTAATGCCATTTAAGAATTCTAAAGGGAAGTATAAATGTGTGTCTTTCAATTAATATTTAGATTTTTAGTAATAAAAATTAATGCTAATTAAACTGAAATATTGAATGTTCTAATTAAATTGAAATATTGAATGTTTTCTTTTATTGTAACGTATTCTAGTCTAATATTGTTATAACACTTCCTATAAATGCCAGTATTTTCCCTACAAATGTCGTTCGAAATAAATTTTACGAACCAAGTTTAACTAGTAACATCAGATTCGTACAGCATGGCAGGCCTTAATGTTTATTCCGTACTAGTGGTTTTATTTTTAACTTGTGGTGCAGTAATGGCCACGAAAAAGAACGAGTAGATTATTAAAGAAAATAACTGTGCAACTAAAATGGGTTTGCCATGTGTTCTAGAAGCTTTCACGAGTAATTTCAATACAGGGAGTATTTCTAACAAGTGTTGTGGTGAACTTGCTGTGTTGGGAAAAGTTTGCCACTTAGCATTAGTAAAGAGGACTTGCAAATCCTCTATTCAAAGACCTAAACCCAATGAAAATTATAGCTAAGAGCATTCAGACATGGAATAATTGCCTTGCATTGATCGATTCACCATCTTCGTCTGCTTAAGGATATAGGACTGCTAAAGCTAAAAAATGGTTACCAGACATAAAGGGCCAAAATTGTTCTTTTGTCTTTATTTCTGATATTGTTCCGAAAGCTTCATTAAAATGTGTCATTAAATTTAAAGCCTAGTTATAGTATATTTAGTTGTACGGAAATTAAATGGTTCTATAGAAGCCATTACTTAATACACAATGATTTTATACGTGCCATTATTTTTAATTTTATAGGACCGGAACACGATAACCATCTCAAATCGACCACTAGATATTGGTTCACATTGTTTAAATTACCACATATATCATTATTATAAACATTAAGTTCATGTCAATAATGTGGAATTGGAATGTTCTAGCGTGGTGTGAAATTGAAACAACCTTGATTCCTTGAAAGTCTTTATACAATTTAAATTCACATTGCCTTTGATGGGAAAATGCCTTGACTTCTCGAAGTTTTGAAAAGACACATATCGTGCCACGAAATATCCTCCAAAGGACGTGCACTATAATTTGTAATAGTTCCTTGCCTATGGACTCATTTGTTTCATTTTCCATTTTCGCTCCTTCGATACTAATCTAATAGTTATGACGACATTCGTTTCCCTAGAGGAGAGGCAATCTCAAAATCCACGTCGAAAATGATGTAACGATTCAAAGTCTTAACTTGATTTCCTTATTCTTCTTCCTTTAAATTACTTGTTTTTATCAAGATCGAGAATGACACTCCAAAAATGTCAACGACGTACGCCCCACATTTTCCCTACTAAAAAAGTATCAATTTATAAAAAAACTAAATTCTTTTCATTATTTGGGAAATACCTACGAGAGTTATAAAAATGAAACGTCATTTGTTGTTTCCAATTTCACTCTCTAATAGAATTTTTCATTTTCCAAGGTCCGTTACTTATTCCCCTAAAAGCTTTCATTCATATTTCAGTAAAATTGGGCCAGAACGCTTACACCAAAAAATTTAACATAGAACGAAGAAGACAATAACCAAATATGAGTCCCACGACAAAGACATAATTCGACTTAATATCAGAATGTGAAATATTGTTGATGAATTAATTTTGAATGTCAATCATTTAGTTGCCATTTTACATTTTACAAATATGATAAGTGTGATAAAAACTTTTTAACAACAACAAGTTTATAAGATTTTACGCTTTGCGTAATTGTTTCTACATTGTGGCACAAACATATCACTGTTAGGGGAATCTGGTATAGCTCATTCAATTTTGAGATGCACGTGAATTTTTAACCATACGTAACATGTGCATACACAACTTGAAACAATTAGAAAAATAGGATGGCCAGCATAACGAATATGTGTGCCTGTCATGTAAGTGCACTATATCCCATATTTCTTTTTCCATATGTTATTTTCTCCATATTACTGTCCAGGTGTTTGTTTGGAGTGGACGTAATAGTTCAATCCTAGTTTCAACGCAGAAACACATGTACGACATAATCATCATTATTGAGCCTTATTTAAGTGATTCGTTTAATGCCATTTAAGAATTATAAAGGGAAGTATAAATGTGTGTCTTTGAATTAATATTTAGATTTGTAGTAATAAAAATTAATACTAATTAAACTGAAATGTTGAATGTTATAATTAAATAGAAATATTGAATGTTTTCTTTTATTGTAACGTATTCTAGCCTAATGTGGTCATAACACTTCCTATAAATGCCAATTTTTCCCCTACAAATCTCGCTCGAAATTAATTTTACGGACCAAGTTTAACTAGTAACGTCAGATTCGCACAGCATGGCAAGCCTTAATGTTTATTCCGTACTAGTGGTTTTATTTTTAACTTGTGGGGCATAATGGCTACGAAAGAGAACGACCAGATTATTAAGGAAAATAATTGTGAAACTAAAATGGGTTTGCCCTATGTTCTAGAAGCTTTCACGAGTATTTTCAATACAGGGAGTATTTCTAACAAGTGTTGCGGCGAACTTGTTGTGTTGGGAAAAGTTTGCCACTCAACATTAGTAAAGAGGACTCTTGAAAATCCTCTATTCAAAGACCTAAACCCAGCGACAATTATAGCTAAGAGCATTCAGACATGGAATAATTGCCTTGCATTGATCGATTCACCATCTCCGTCTGCTTAAGGATATAGGATTGCTAAAGCTAAAAAACGGTTACCAGACGTAAAGGGCCAAAATTGTTCTTTTGTCTTTGTTTTTGATATTGTTCTGAAAGCTTCATTAAAATGTGTCACTAAATTTAAAGCCTATTTAAATTATAATTAGTTGTACGGAAATTAAATAGTTCTATAGAAGCCATTACTTAATACACAATGATTTTATACATGCCATTATTTTTAATTTTATAGCACTGGAACTCGATAACCATCTCAAACCGAACACTAGATATTGTTTCACATTGTTTAAATTGACACAAATATCATTATTATAAACATTAAGTTCATGTCAATTGTCGAAACCATTTTTAAATCGTGTTTTGGAAAATGAGAATCGACTTTAAGAAAAATGAAAACAGGAGTCGCCACTAATCTTTTTAGGTGTGATTGGATCACCTTATAAAATGTTTTGTTTTAAAACATTAATTTTGGTCTACGAAAGTCGAGAAAACGGATTTGGCTGTCGGTACCTAATTGATTATCAAGTGTCTTTAATGTCGGAAATTTGAAAGTTTTAAGATGCAAACCTCTTTTAATTAGAATGTCTCACTTTTGAAAATTAAGGCTCACTTATTTTAAACGAGTCAAAACATCACATCCAGTAAGTTAGGACGCAACATTTTAAAACCTTCGAAACTAAGCTCGTCTTTCGAAAATTTCTAGCTCAAAACAACAAAACGCCATATCCAGTAAGTTAGGACACTATGTTTTGAAATCTCGAAATAATTGTTTAAGTTTTAAAAACTCAAAATCACTTAGAAGGGTGCTTGACTATTCGAATTCAACGAGAAGAGTTGCAACCCAGTAAGTTAGGGCACTACCTTTCTCGAAGTTTCCAAACATCAAGCATTGCCTTTTTTTTTTAAAAAAAAAACTTTGGAATATTATTTTAAATGACATTTTAGGATGACATATTAATGCATCATGAAGCATAGATGTACAAAATATTCTAACATTTCCATACAACATAAATAGTATCATTAAGACAAAACTAAATAACATGAACATACTTTTAATGAAAAAAATCATACTAGGGTAAATATAAGATAATAAACAAATAAAAATATGAGTAAACTAAAAGAAAAACATAATACATGCAAAAATTATTCAACAATATATATCATAAAATAGCATATAAAAGAAATAATTAAACATAGCATATAAAAAAATGAAACTATACACAAATAAGATAAATGACATACACTAAAAAAAATGAATAAATAGAACATTTACATATTATAAAAATATAATGCAATATTTCAAAATACATGAAATGATAATATAATATATATACATGCATAGAAAATATATATTTGAAAATAAACTATATAAAAAGGTTAAATATTATAATATTAAAATACATAATCAAATGTATACAAGATAGGAATAAATATACATATTTGAAAAATGAAGAAATTAAAATAAAAAAAGGGCTGAAAAACTAAGATAGACGAAGAATAAAATAAGAACAAACCACAGAGAGTAAGAACGCAAGAGGGAGAGAAATTTGAGTGAATGCTCTCAAGAATTCTTATTGCTTCCCAAAACTCAAGTGATTTACAATGAAGGGAGAGGCCTCTATTTATAGTTGAGCCTCCCCATATCCAACAGTACAGATCAATTACAACAACGGTTAAGATTAAAGGATATCTACAAATTAAATCTCCAAGATTACAAGATCATATCTTCAAGATTGCATATCATATCTAAGATTGCATATCATATCTAAGATTGCATATATTTAAAGATTATATTTCCATATGAGTCAAGCTTATAGATGGACCTTAAATCTTTTCAAGTAATGGGCCATTCCAATTGGGCCAAATTATATGTTTGTAATTTTGTACTGGACTTGGACTCTGTTTTATTTTTATTTTTTGGGGGTTTATTATTTTAAATACTAAAATGGGCCGGGTAAAAATGGGCTATTACAGCTGCCCCTCTTTGCTCATTGTCGTGTAACGAGAATAGAGCAAAGACTATAAAAGGACCCATTTTGCCCGGTCTCATCAGCTTCAGACTTCGTGGTCCTCAATCTGCTCCTTGCAAACTCAGGATTGTCAGGTTGATATCTTCTATCTGCTCTCCATCGAACACAGAGACACCAAAATTAACTTTTTTGATTTGTTCCCTGTCAAGACCAAGATGCCAAATCCTCTTGGATCTACTTCGATGTAAACATATGAAGGTCAGATCTGCTATGTCTTTAGTCTACTCCCTGTCGAATATGGAGATGCCAAATCTACTATCTTCAAATTGTTCCCTATAAACACAGGGATGCCATGCTGAAATCTTTGATCTGCTTCCCTGTAAGCACAGGAATGTCAGATCTGCTATGTCTTCGATCTGTTCCCTGTAAACACAAGAATGCCAAATCATCTTGGATCTGCTTCAGTAAAAACATCTGAAGGTTAGATCTGCTATGTATCTGCTCTCCGTCGAATATGGAGATGCCAGATCTATTATCTTGGATCTGCTTTGATGTGAGAACATCCAAAAGTCAGATCTGCTATGTCTTCGATTTGATCCTTGTAAACACAAGAATGCCAAATCATCTTGGATCTGCTTCAGCGTGAACACCTGAAGGCCAGATCTGCTATACTTTAACCTGTTACCCTACTGCTTAGGGGGTTAAGGCGCATCTTCGATCTGCTCCACTACTACTTAGGGAGATAAGATCCACAATTTTGACCTGTTACCCTATTGCTTAGGGGATTAAGGTGAGTCTTCGATCTGCTCCACTACTGCTTAGGGAGATAAGATCTGTAAATTTAACCTGTTACCCATTTGCTTAGGGGATTAAGGCGAGTCGTCGTCGATCTGCTCCGCTACTGTAACACCCCAAACCCGGCCTGGAAGTATGACTCGAATCTGACGTGTCACATTGAAGTGTTTTTCGGAAACCATGTTTTCATTAAAAACCCTTCTTAATAATTAAAAACTTGTACCCTTTTTAAACCTTGTTAGAAAACCTCAACTGAATAACATTCTTAACAACTTTGTAAAAAAAATCCTGGCAGTTGCGGAAGCTTAATTTAAAAACAATTCTGGTTACGTGATGTTTTGAACAACAGTAGTTGCTTTGGAAAACCGTGTTCTAATACTAGCAATTATAAGAACAATAAATAAAATTCCAAATTTGAAATCCAGAAAATTACAATGGCTTTACTACAACCCACATAAAATCATTTAAAAGCAATAATCAAAACTATAACATAAACAGTGTGTGTGGCTTCCTTCGAGCCCTTCACAGCCCCGATTTGTCTAAGGCTGGAAATTACCTGATTGGAGACTAGAGTTAATCCACACTCCGAGCACTCTTAGCCGACGCCCAACCCAAACGAGCACGCCATAAAGCGAAAGGGATCAGCCAAGAAAGGTACCTTTACTCTCCTCATAGTTCTCTCTATTTAAAGCCAACTTCGCATCCACTCTTATGTTAGCTTCTCGATATGGGATCCCTCCATCATCAGAGTTTAAATTCAACACCAACTCTTGCCGCCCCCTGTTAGCAAAATAAATGCTTTTTGCTTGCCATGGGATTCGAACCCATGCCTCCCCTTAAATGCTCCACACGCTACTTGCCACTAAGCCACAAGGCTTTTTGTGTCACAATTTCTCCAACAATATTCTTAAGGCCTACCTACTACACCCAGGGTTTGATTCACCTTAAACCAAAATTTTTGCTAGAGTCCAGATTTGAACCCAGGACTTCTCCAACACTTCTCAGCACACTCTACCACTAAAACAAGCTTTCAACTACGAAATTTTCACGCACAACAGAATATTATAAGCTACCTTCAACCGCTCCCATGCTCAAGGCCCAAAACTTCTAGGCCCAAATTCAGGGTGTTACAGCTACTGCTTAGGGAGATAAGATCTGCGAACCTGTTACCCTACTACTTAGGGGATTAAGGCGAGTCTTCGATCTGCTCCACTACTGCTTAGGGAGATAAGTTCTACAAATTTAACCTGTTACCCTACCGTTTAAGAGATTAAGGCGAGTCTTCGATCTACTCCACTACTGCTTAGGGGATTAAAGCGAGTCTTCGATCTACTCCACTACTGCTTAGGGAGATAAGATCTGCAAATTTAACCTGTTACCCTATTGCTTAGGGGATTAAGGCGAGTCTTCGATCTGCTCCACTACTGCTTAGGGAGATAAGATCTGCAAATTTAACCTGTTACCCTACTGCTTAGGGGATTAAGGCGAGTCTTCGATCAGCTCCACTACTGCGTAGGGAGATAAAATCTGTAAATTTAACCTGTTATCCTACTGCTTAGGGGATTAAGGCACTGAATTTTGTAATTTTCAATCAATCTTACTACATTGTCCACTGGGGAATCCACCTGTAGAATTGATTTCCTGGAATTTATGCTTATGCCAAATAATTAAGATGCCATGATTGAAATGAGTCAAATGCTCCTAATTAGACATATTATGATGCAAAATGTTTATGAAAATAACTCCTATTTCGAACGTCATCACTCATTCATCTATTGAGCTTTCCACCTCGTTCTTCTTGACATATCAATCATACTCTGCTCGTATGCCTCGAATCTTCTCCATCAATTTGGTCTGCCGTACCATTCCCCGAATGTTACGACCCACTGAAGATGTTTATGAAATGATCCTTTCTTAAGATCAATATTGCTTAAAACGTCCAACCACCTTTTAGACTGAAGAAGAAAATCTCTCGAGTATCTCCAACCCATACATATGGGAATTCTTTAAACAATTGTCTTGTTTCAGTTTCTTGTATTATCTAGAAATTTCCAGAGTAATATGCAAAACTTCGTTTGTGAAGATATTTTAGTTCATCTATCATTATTTCAATGCAACATGCTTTATGAATAATGGGAGACAAATAAATTGATCCTGAGGATAATTATATTTGGACAAATTATTGGAAGGAATGCAAAAGGATTAACCTGAGAACATATCTTTGGGAAGAAAAAGAATTCAAAGGTAGTAAATAGGACAGAAATCAGATGCCCCAAAAATCGCCGCTTGAGCGTCTATACACCAGCTCCATGAAGACTTTCTTGAGTTCAACATGTGTTTGAAAGATCCAAAGTAATTTGTTGATCCCTCGATATGTAACATACTTCACTTCTCGTCGAATCCGGTATAGCAAGGTTACTGCATGACTTTCCAAATTTGAGCTGCCCTTTCGGGTTTTCAACTCAAAACCCCTTTGGTCTCAAGGCACCCTTTGCAGGTTTTCACCTTGGCCTCTCTATTTTTTCTTTTTTCTTTTTCTTTTTTTTTCTCTTTATATTTTCTTTTTTCATTTTTTTTTGAAATAGAAGTCCCAAAGTGCCCTTTGCGGGTTTTTACCTTGGCTTCCCTTCTCCTTCAGACATAGTACTCCTTGACCGAGTCCGAATTCACTAGATCAGATAAATTCTTCCTTTCTATTTCTTGTCAAAATCAGTGCACCTCTAGAGAAAGCCCTCTTCGCAACATATGGCCCTTCCCAATTCGGCATCCTTTTGCATGGGAAGGATCTCTTTCAGCACAAGGTTTCCTTTATGAAATTCTTTTGGATGAACCTTCTTTGTCATAAGTCTGTGTCATCCATTCTTGGTACATTTGCTTAGGATGAATACTTTCAAGTTAAGTTTACTAGAGGTATTCAATTCTTGACTCCATCAAAGCTTGGAGGAAAACTCTTGATTCATAAACCCATGAGAAAGGGATTGCCCCAGCAGCAGTCCTGGCTGTTGTTTGTCAAACCCTGCAAAAAGATGGTTCAATGATTCTCAGCAGACAAGAATGAAGTTGCTGACTTTATCCTTCAACCTGGAAAGCTGAGGTACAGAGATTACTCCCGGAACATACATCCCACCATGACTCGATGATGTGTCTGAAGTATCCCTAATCTTCGTAAATTGCCCCCAACTGTGAAGCTGCCAAATGAGCGTAGTAAATAGGAGACACAACAAATATGGCTGTGGTGCTCCTTTGATACATATAGGATAGAGAATGAACAAACTCTTGCAGATCATCAGCCGAAAATCCAGCCTGGTCTAAGAGAACATGATAGTGGGTCTGCCTCGTGATTCCAATCATTCCAGCATGGGTACCAAGGTAAAAATCGTTGTTTTTTGGATGGCATACTTTGTTGTCAATGACAGTACCATGTAGCACATTGTCAGGAGCCACGAAAAATATGGTTGTGGTGCTCCTTTGATACATATAGGACAGAGAATGAACAAACTCTTATAGATCATCAGCCGAAAACCCAGCCTGGTCTAAGAAAACATGATAGTGGGTCTGCCTCGTGATTCCAATCATTCCAGCATGGGTACCAAGGTAAAAATCATTATTCTTTGGATGGCATACTTTGTTGCCAATGACAGTACCATGTAGCACATTGTCAGAAGATCCTTGCTGAAAAAACTTGGTATGATGGTTTTTCGTACAACAATAACCACAATCTTTAGGGTTTAACTTCTCGTCAAGGAACTTGCAAGCCTCAATAACTTGATCAAAACTTGATTGAATTGAGACTCGCTAACCCCATCCCTGAAAATAATGATTTGATCAGGTTTCCTCTTCCCTGAACTTGTATATAAGTCTAAGAGAGCTTCCTTCATGATACCGTCATCCACTTTGTCAGAAACTGGTTTTGAAGAAAGAATCTATCATTTTAAGCTTCAGAGACTGTGTACGGCCTGATGCCCCATAGCTGGAAATCAATGGCCACCGCCTGGAGCTAACCATCGCAGCTATTGATGGCACATCACACTGCTCAGGAAAGCCAAATAATGCACCCATTCCAAGGATGATGGTTGGAACCTTTGAAACAACTGGGATTGAAGGTGTTTGCCCTAGCGTAAGCATAGAGAGTAGGCGGTAGTTTCTTATGCCAATTTTTACCAGTCTCGGTCATATTCTATAATTTTTTTCTTCTTTTTCTTTTCTTTTGGCAACCTTTGTTGTACTGTGGTATGACGCATTATCTTTGAAAAGACTGCAAACTTTTGGCATTGTGCAGTTATATATAATCTTTTTTTTTGAAATGGATGACTTTTGACTTTGTAATATTGGCATATGAAGCTATCTCCCCCTCTTAATGGAGTAGTTGAAGTCCACAAAGATGAGTCATTGTCAGCTTGAAACTTTTGATGAGCTCGGGCCCATAACATACATGCCCCATAAGTCTTGACTCCTATAAATTTGGTATTCATTGTACAACTGATGCGATCCCCTTCCATGGTGAACCAACAGTGCCCCAAAACCTCATATTTATCCTGGCAGTTGCAAATCCTTCTGCATGCGTCTTTGGGCCACACTTTTGAATTCCCATAATAGTCTCAACAAGGTCTTATTTTGTCTCCTCAGCTAATTCCAATTTTGCAATCTTTCCTTCCTCTAAGGCTATATTTCCTGCCACCACTTCATGGGGTAAAAACCATTTTCAACAAATTTAGAAACAAGTCACAATTTCTGTCACCTTCAAAGTACTGAGATTCCTCTAAACACATATTGCACTCAAAAGGAACTCTGAATCTGTAGTATCGTTGCCCGTGTCATTGATATCTAGGGATCTATGATAGGCACACAAAAGAATATACAAGGAATAAATGAATTCAAGAATGACTATTTACATGAAATGAAAATTTATAAAGAACATCAAAGGTCAAAAGAAGAATGAAAGAATATTTACTCGGATAAATAATAAAAGTATGTTTTATTGAAAATAAAAATGTCTGAACATGAGCCCACTTCTCAAAAGAAATATCATTACTCCTAGGCTTTAGAGCAATAAGAGTGTTCTGAATATTACTCCGTAAAATTCCTAAAGATTACAGGAAGTTCTTCTGTAGTCTAATTGTTTAAAGAACTTCCCGGTTCGTAAGGGCGAATGCCCTCAAGGTTTCTTTGTTCAATCCCTTCGGGATGATTTTCATTTCCAAACACCCCCTTCTCCGGGTAAGCTATCCCTCCTGACACAAAAGTCAGGGATATGTAAGGGAACGTCGTTAATTCCCATTCAACTTCTTTTTCACTCAGTCGTGACCCTCTTCTCTCTCTCTCTCTTTTTCTTTCTCTTTTTAATAACTTTAACTAATTAGGGTCTTTTTATAATTTTGAATGCAAATGATGCAATGAAATGCTATAAGATGCAAATGAATGCAAAAGGTATCGATCTCGATTCAATCTCATTTAGAAAACTTTATTTAGAAAAAGAATATCTTTACAGATAAATGGATTACAAATACGCTTTCGCCCTAATGCCTAAAGTTTTAACAACAAAAAAAACTCTTGGCCGCGATCAGATTGTAGCTTATATTGGTGCTCAATATGTCAGCCTATGCCGCCAATGTCTGTAAATAATCAGCTGCCTCCTGAGTTTTAGCTACGACCTCACCTGTGGGGTAATCCGTGCAACTAAGGGCACCTCTTCCAATACCTATGAAGTTGTTCTGATTATTTTGAGATAGATTAGCGAACAGGTAGGTATCTGATTCTGCAGTGTGCTACCTTAAAATAATATCCTATATCCTCAATGTTTCTTGAGAGCTTTCAGATTTCTACCCACGCAGAGCATCCTGCCTCTGTACCTTTGCAACATAGCTAATCTCTAAAGGTCTTTGTATGATACGGTCTTTTTTAATCTCTTTCTTTCACGCTTACTTGAGCTATCCAGGCTATCGGGGCTTGCATTTCTATTATTTTTGATAAGTACAACAGTAAACTCAAGCTTGTTGTTTGGTAGCGGTCCTATAGTAAATGAGCTTTTTACCATCATAGGTAAAATTCTTTCCATCCAACTCATTTTTGTAGGTCCCATGCACTCTATCAATCACTTTCCTTCCAATACCCTTATCATCCACATGGCAACCGTCTTCATATGAAAGAGAAATACTATAATGGTAGAAGTGTCCTCACTTTGAATTGCTCATCTATCCTCCTATCAAGCAAGTCCCCTTAGTTATTGTAGAAAAATTGCTTGGCTTCATTACTCCGTTGATCCCATATTTCTTTTAACTCCTTGAGATTATTTTGCGCCATGCTGATGCGAGTGTAACCCCATAATTCTGATGTGTATCCTTCAGCGTTTCCTTTGACCATTTGTGGACGTTAACGTTGCCCTCCATTCTATCAAGAAGTTCGTTCTCCATAATAAAACTTTCTAACTTAGAAACTGACCGTGAATCGATACCTTTTAAATGTAAAATGACATGCACAAAAGAAAGAAAACAGTCAGTATCATATGATATTAATAAACACAAAGATAACCTAAGTATAATTCTATCTATATTGAGCTCTTACGATTTTTCTATATGTGGTTTGTTTCTAAAGTTTGAGGTACCCGAACCAGCAGATTCCTCGATCCTCACCTATTATAGGCTCATTTGAATCGAGTTCAATTTAGGGGAATACATTTCCTATGGCTACATGAAGATGAAAATCTCACGAAACCATAGGTACGGATGTATCCCGAAAGTGATCCTCTATCCTGCACGGAGGCGAAAACCTCACGAAGGTGTAGCTTCTCACTCCCACTTAAGGGTGTGACCACAACGGTCATGCAAATGCAATGCATATCAGAATATAGCAACACATGTAATAATACAAACACATGTAATGCAAAGAGGATTAAATTTTAAAATTTTTAATTTCCGACATTAAGACAAGAGATAATCCATTACACGGCTTGACTCTCTTATTAGTCCCCAGCGGAGTCGCCAAGCTGTCAAAACCATTTTTAAATCGAGTTTTGGAAAATGAGAATCGACTTTAAGAAAAAAGAAAATTGGAGTTGCCACCAATCTTTTTAGGTGTGATTGGATCACCTTATAAAATGTTTTGTTTTAAAACATTAATTTTGGTCTACGAAAGTCGAGAAAACGGATTCGGGAGTCGATTACGTACAAGGAAGGGTTAGCACCCTCGTAACGCCCAAAAATTGGTACTTAATTGATTATCAAGTGTTTTTAATGTCGGAAAGTTGAAAGTTTTAAGATGCAAACCTCTTTTAATTAGAATGTCTCAATTTTGAAAATTAAGGCTCACTTATTTTAAACGAGTCAAAACATTAGATCTAATAAGTTAGGATGCAACATTTTAAAACCTTCGAAACTAAGCTCGTCTTTCGAAAATTTCTATCTCGAAACAACAAAACGCAATATCGAGTAAGTTAAGACACTATGTTTTGAAATCTCGAAATAATTGTTTAAGTTTTGAAAACTCAAAATCACTTAGAAGGGTGCTTGACTATTCATATTCAACGAGAAAAGTCGCAACCCAGTAAGTTAGGGCACTACCTTTCTCGAAGTTTCCAAACATCAAGCATTGCTTTTTATTTTTTTTTTAAAAAAAACCTTGGAATATTATTTTAAATGACGTTTTAGGATAACATATTAATGCATCATGAAGCATAGATGTACAAAATATTCTAACATTTCCATACAAACATAAATAATATCATTAAGACAAAACTAAATAACATGAAAATACATTTAATGAAAAAAATCATACTAGGGTAAATATAAGATAATAAACAAATAAATATATGAGTAAACTAAAAGAAAACATAATACATGCAAAAATTATACAACAATATATATCATAAAATAGCATATAAAAGAAATAATTAAACATAGCATATAAAAAAAATGAAACTATGCACAAATAAGATAAATGACATACACTAAAAAAATGAATAAATAGAACATTTACAAATTATAAAAATATAATGCAATAGTTCAAAATACATGAAATGATAATATAATATATATACATGCATAGAAAATATATATTTGAAAATAAACTATATAAAAAGGTTAAATATTATAATATATAAAATACATAATCAAATGTATAAAAGATAGGAATAAATATACATATTTGAAAAATGAAGAAATTAAAATAAAAAAAGGGTTGAAAAACTAAGATAGACGAATAATAAAATAAGAACAAACCACTGAGAGTAAGAACGCAAGAGGGAAAGAAATTTGAGTGAATGCTCTCAAGAATTCTTATTGCTTCCCAAAACTCAAGTGATTTACAATGAAGGGAGAGGCCTCTATTTATAGTTGAGCCTCCCCAAATCCAACGGTACAGATCAATTACATCAACGGTTAAGATTAAAAGATATCTACAAATTAAATCTCCAAGATTACAAGATCATATCTTCAAGATTGCATATCATATCAAAGATTGCATATCATATCTAAGATTGCATATCCTTAAAGATTATATTTCCATATGAGTCAAGCTTATAGATGGACCTTAAATCTTTTCAAGAAATGGGCCATTCCAATTGGGCCAAATTATATGTTTGTGATTTTGTACTGGACTTGGACTATGTTTTATTTTTATTTTTTGGGGGTTTGTTATTTTAAATACTGAAATGGGTCGGGCAAAAATGGGCTATTACATCAATAATGTGGAATTGGAATGTTCTAGCGTGGTATGAAATTAAAACAACCTCGATTCCTTGAAAGCCTTTATACAATTTAAATTCACATTGCCTTTGATGGAAAAATGCCTTGACTTCTTGAAGTTTTGAAAGGACACATATCGTGCCACGAAATATCCTCCAAAGGACGTGAACTGTAATTTGTAATAGTTCCTTGCCTATGGACTCATTTGTTTCATTTTCCATTTTCACTCCTTCGATACAAATCTAATAGTTATGACCACTTTCGTTTCCGTAGAGGAGAGGCAATCTCAAAATCCACGTCAAAAATGATGTAACGATTCAAAGTCTTAACTTGATTTCCTTATTCTTCTTCCTTTAAATTACTTGTTTTTATCAAGATCGAAAATGAAACTCCAAATATGTTGGTGATGTACGCCCCACATTTTCCCTACTAAAAAAGGATCAATTTATATAAAAGCTAAATCCTTTTCATTACTTGGGAAATACCTACGAGAGTTATAAAAATGAAATGTCATTTGTTGTTTTCAATTTCACTCTCTAATAGAAATTTTCATTTCCCAAGCTCTGTTACTTATTCCCCTAAAAGCTTTTATTCATATTTCAGTAAAATTGGGCCAGAACGCTTACAGCTAAAAATTTAACGTAGAACGAAGAAGACAATAACCAAATTGGAGTCCCACGATAAAGACATACATCGACTTAATATTAGAACGTGAAATATTGTTGATAAATTAATTTTGAATGTCAATCATTTAGTTGCCATTTTCCATTTTACATATATGATAAGTGTGATAAAATTTTTTTAACAACAACAAGGTTATAAGATTTTATGCTTTGCATAATTATTTCTACATTGTGGCACATACATATCACTGTTAGGGGAATCCAGTATAGCTCATTCAATTTTGAGATGCTCGTGAATTTTTAACCATCAACAAAACATGTGCATACACAACTTCAAAAACTTAGAAAAATAGGATGGCACGTATAACGAATATGTGTGCCTGTCATGCAAGTGTACTATATCCCATCTTGTTTTTTCCATATTTTTTTCTCCATATGACCGTCTAGGTGTTTGTTTGGAGTGGACGTAATAGTTCAATCCTAGTTTCAACGCAGAAAAACACATCTACGACATAATTATCTTTATTGAACCTTATTTAAGTGATCCGTTTAATGCCATTTAAGAATTATAAAGGGAAGTATAAATGTGTGTCTTTGAATTAACATATAGATTTGTAGTAATAAAAATTAATGCTAATTAAACTGAAATATTGAATGTTAGAATTAAATTGAAATATTGAATGTTTTCTTTTATTGTAACGTATTTTAGTCTAATATGGTTATAACACTTCCTATAAATGCCAGTTTTTTCCCTGGAAAATCTCGTTCGAAATTAATTTTACGAACCAAGTTTAACTAGTAACATCAGATTCGCACAGCACGGCAAGCCTTAATGTTTATTCCGTACTAGTGGTTTTTTTTTAACTTGTGGGGCAGTAATGGCTACGAAGGAGAACGACAGATTATTAAGGAAAATAATTGTGAAACTAAAATGGGTTTGCCCTGTGTTCTAGAAGCTTCCACGAGTATTTTCAATACTGGGAGTATTTCTAACAAGTGTTGCGATGAACTTGTTGTGTTGGGAAAAGTTTGCCACTCAGTATTAGTAATGAGGACTCTTGAAAATCCTCTTCAAAGACCTAAACCCAGCGACAATTATAGCTAAGAGCATTCAGACATGGAATAATTGCCTTGCATTGATCGATTCACCATCTCCGCCTGCTTAAGGATATAGGATTGCTAAAGCTAAAAAACAGTTACCAGACGTAAATGGCCAAAATTGTTCTTTTGTCTTTATTTTTGATATTGTTTCGAAAGCTTCATTAAAATGTGTCATTAAATTTAAAGCCTAGTTATATTATATCTAGTTGTATGGAAATTAAATGGTTCTATAGAAGCCATTACGTAATACACAATGATTTTATACATGCCATTATTTTTAATTTTATAGCATCGGAACACGATAACCATCTCAAATCTAGCATTACATATTGTTTCACATTGTTTAAATTTCCACAAATATCATTATTATAAACATTAAGTTCATGTCAATAATGTGGAATTGGAATGTTCTACCGTGGTGTGAAATTGAAACAACCTCGATTCCTTGAAAGTCTTTATACAATTTAAATTCACATTCCTTTGATGGAAAAATGCCTTGACTTCTCAAAGTTTTAAAAAGACACATATCGTGCCACAAAATATCCTCCAAAGGACGTGCACTATAATTTGTAATAGTTCCTTGCCTATGGACTCATTTGTTTCATTTTCCATGTTCGCTCCTTCGATACTAATCTAATAGTTATGACCACTTTCGTTTCCCTAGAGGAGAGGCAATCTCAAAATGCACGTCGAAAATGATGTAACGATTCAAAGCCTTAACTTGATTTCCTTATTCTTCTTCCTTTAAATTACTTGTTTTTATCAAGATCGAGAATGAAACTCCAAATATGTCGGCGACGTATGCCTCACATTTTCCCTACTAAAAAAGGATCAATTTGTATAAAAACTAAATCCTATTCATTATTTGGGATATACCGACGAGAGTTACAAAAATGAAACATCATTTGTTGTTTCCAATTTCACTCTCTAATAGAATTTTTCATTTTCCAAGCTCTGTTACTTATTCCACTAAAAGGTTTCATTCATATTTTAAAAAAATTGGGCCAGAACGCTTACACCTAAAAATTTAACCTAGAACGAAGAAGATAATAACCAAACTGGAGTCCTATGATAAAGACATACATCGACTTAATATCAGAACGTAAAATATTGTTGATGAATTAATTTTGAATGTCATTCACTGAGTTGCCATTTTACATTTTACAAATATGATAAGTGTGATAAAAACTATTTAACAACAACAAGGTTATAATATTTTATGCTTTGCATAATTATTTCTACATTGTGGCACAAACATATCACTGTTAGGGGAATCTGGTATAGCTCATTCAATTTTGAGATGCACGTGAATTTTTAACCATCAACATAACATGTGCATACACAACTTCAAAAAATTAGAAAAATAGGATGCCACGCAAAACGAATATGTGTTCCTGTCATGCACAAGTACTATATCCCATATTGCTTTTTCCATATGTTATTTTCTTCATATTACCGTCCAAGTGTTTGTTTTGAGTGGACGTAATAGTTCAAACCTAGTTTCAACGCAGAAACACATCTACGACATAATCATCTTTATTCAACCTTATTTAAGTGATCCGTTTAATGCCATTTAAGAATTATAAAGGGAACTATAAATGTGTGTATTTGAATTAATATTTAGATTTGTAGTAATAAAAATTAATTCTAATTAAACTAAAATATTGAATGCTAGAACTAAATTGAAATATTGAATGTTTTCTTTTATTGTAACGTATTCTAATCTAATGTGGTTATAACACTTCCTATAAATGCCAGTTTTTTCCCCTGCAAATCTCGTTCGAAATTAATTTTACGAACCAATATTAACTAGTAACATCAGATTTGCACAGCATGGCAAGCCTTAATGTGTATTCCATACTAGTGTTTTTATTTTTAACTTGTGGGGCAGTAATGGCTACGAAGGAGAACAACCAGATTATTAAGGAAAATAATTGTGAAACTAAAATGGGTTTGCCCTGTGTTCTAGAAGCTTTCACGAGTATTTTCAATACCGGGAGTATTTCTAACAAGTGTTGCGGCAAACTTGTTGTGTTGGGAAAAGTTTGCCACTCAGCATTAGTAAAGAGGACTCTTGAAAATCCTCCATTCAAAGACCTAAACCCAGCGACAATTATAGCGAAGAGCATTCAGACATGGAATAATTGCCTTGCATTGATCGATTCACCATCTCCGTCTGCTTAAGGATATAGGATTGCTAAAGCTAAAAATCGGTTACCAGACGTAAAGGGCCAAAATTGTTCTTTTGTCTTTATTTTTGATATTGTTCCGAAAGCTTCATTAAAATGTGTCATTAATTTAAAGCCTAGTTAAATTATATTTAGTTGTACAGAAATTTAATGGTTCTATAGAAGTCTATACTTAATACACAATGATTTTATACATGCCATTATTTTTAATTTTATAGCACCGAAACTCGATAACCATCTCAAATCAAGCACTACATATTGTTTCACATTGTTTAAATTGACACAAATATCATTATTATAAACATTAAGTTCATGTCAATAATGTGGAATTGGAATGTTCTAGCGTGGTGTGAAATTGAAACAACCTCGATTCCTTGAAAGCCTTTATACAATTTAAATTCACATTGCCTTTGATGGAAAAATGCCTTGACTTCTCGAAGTTTTGAAAAGACACATATCGTGCCACGAAATATCCTCCAAAGGACGTGCACTATAATTTGTAATAGTTCCTTGATAATGGACTTATTTGTTTCATTTTCCATTTCCTCTCCTTGGATACTAATCTAATAGTTATGACCGCTTTTGTTTCCGTGGAGGAGAGGCAATCTCGAAATCCACGTCGAAAATGATGTAACGATTCAAAGTCTTAACTTGATTTCCTTATTCTTCTTCCTTTAAATTACTTGTTTTTATCAAGATCGAGAATGAAACTCCAAAAATGTCAACGACGTACGCCCCACATTTTCCCTACTAAAAAAGGATCAATTTATATAAAAACTAAATTATAATAACACAAATTTGCCCAGCCCATAAAAAACAAAACAAAAAGTAATAAAAGTCCTTTTTACAGTCCAAATTGATAGCCTATATACATAGCCCAATTGGAGAACTACTTATGGCCCATTTACAAATCACATCGGTAGCCCACATGTTGAATCTCATTACACCTAAAACCCTTAGCCCAAATACCTGAACTAGTCCCAAATCAGCGAAGCCCAGGAAGGCCCAATTCCTAAACCGAATCAGGAAACCCTAGGGTTTCCAAAAACACTCGCGCTGCAAGCATGATCCCAATCGTCACGCCATAGTCAGTGACCCCTCATCTTATGCCACAATCAGTGTGCCAGTGCGCCATCATCAGCGCCCGATAATCGCTGGTCTTCTCGTCGTCACCTGCAAAAAAAAAAGGAAAGAGATACACAACAAATATGGCAAGGAATCGAATAAAAAAATACACCAAATTTGTACAGGGGCTATAAAAGCCAAATGTATTTCACTGTAAGAGAGGACATTTTTTTTCACATATATAAAATAGATACACACATATATACAGAGAAGGGAGAAATATGAACAGTTTCATTGTGGAAAAGGTGATTTAGTTACATTTTTCTTTCCGTATGGTTTATGTGCTGTTGTTCAACGCGTACGAAATGTTTTTTTAAAAAAAACCGTCAGTATTTAGAAGAGAAAAGATGTTACCTGTGATTCGCCTGGAAAAATGGGGGCTCTTCTCATTCCAACCGCCGTGTGCTGTGGCGCGTATGGCGCGTGGGCGATGAAGGCCGGAGTTCAGAGGGTTCTTTTCTTCTCCCCCTGCAGAGGATTTTAAGTTTTTTTTTTAAATTAGCTGTAAGAAATGAATTTTTGGACCGAAATCTGACCTATATAGTATTATAAAAACGGTGTCGTTTTTCCTTAGTTCAATAAGCACTAAAACGGCACCGTTTAAATAAAGGACCCGTATGTTGACCCGTGACCTCGGAAGGATCCGCGTGTTTTTGCTTAAAGGGCTAATTGCATAATTGGTCCTTCTGCATTTTCAGAATTTATAATTTCGTTCAATTCAAATTTTATTTTATTTTAATTTGACCCTGACCTTTTATTTTCGTCTCAATTTAGTCCTAGTTGCTATTATAAAGCCTATTTTGGGTTCAACGTCGTTTTGGGATTAGGGTCAAATTGCCCAGTGAGTCCCTCAACTTTTAATGCGTGTTTCAATTGGGTTCAAATTCATTTTATTTATTTAAAATTAACCCTAGATTTTTATTTAAATTCAATTTTAATCTTTATATGTATACATTTTATATATAATTTATTTATTTTAAATATTTTATATATATTATTTATTTTTATAAATATTATTTATACATGTAAAATTATTGTATATAATATTTTTATTTATGTATTATTTATCATGAAATTTATATTTTATATATTTTATTTATAGCTTTTATTATATATTATTTTATTATTTATTATTTATTAGTACATATAATTTTAAAAATTTGTAAATTAATATTAAATAAAACATATATCATTATTAAATATTTAATATTTAATATCTAATGTTCTTAAATTTACTATAAAATTTTGTTTCTATTTAACATATTATTATTTTTATAAATATATTAAGTTATTATACCATATAGTATGTTTTATATATATATTAATCGTTTCTAAAAAGCTCTCCTTTATCATTTTTATATTATTTTAAATATTTTTTTATACCTCATCTATTTTTAATTGTATTTTTTTTATTTTTTTGACTTATATTTTATATATGTTCATAATTTGTTTATTTATTTTTGTACCTTTTTGTATTTATTTAGTATTGTTTCAGTAGGTTAACTTTTATCTAATCAATTATTTGTTACTTTTATGTTATTTATTGTTTATTATATTTATGTGAAAATTGATTATTTATGTTATTATTTTAAGTTATATTTGCATGAAATATTATTGTATATATATTATGTAATTTATATTGTTATATTCATTGTTTTCTATGATTATATCTGCATGAAATGATAATGTATATTATGTAATTTATGTCGTTATTTACCATTTTCTATATTATATTTGCATAAATTGTTAAAGTATGTATTATACAGTTTATATTATTTAGTATTAATATCTTGCAATATGTTAAATACATCATTGTTTTAATGAAAATTTATATTTCATTTAATCCAAAAGAAATTTTAAAAAAAAGGCAATGTTTTTTTATATTTAGGAATTCGGGAAGTAGTGCCCTAACATGCTAGGTTACGATTTCCCGTTTATCTAAATATCTAAAGTATCCTTCTAAATAGATTTTGTAAATCACGAGATGATCTCAGTTACGAAAGTTTAAGAATATCGTGTCCAATCATGCTGGATGTGATGTTCGTACTCTTTTGGAGTGAAGGAATCTCGATTTTCAACTCAAATTATTTCAGTTTTAAAAAATCATATTTTAAGTTCTTTCAAACTTTTGACATCAAGACAGAAAACTATTTAATTTGGTACCAATTTTGGGCGTTACGAGGGTGCTAATCCTTCCTCGTACGTAACCGACTCCCGAACCTATTTTCTCACAATTTCGTAGACCAAAATGTCTTATAAGGTGATCCAATCACACCTAAAAAGGTTGGTGGCGACTCCCGTTTTCAAAATCTCCCCTCTTTAAAAAAAAGGGTTTCGATAGCTTGGCGACTCCACTAGGGAAGAATAAGAGAGTCAAGCCAAGAAATTGATTATATTCTATTTTAATGTCGGAAGTTTGGAAAATTTTAAATAATATTGATCTTTTTGCATGTGTTTGTTGCATATGTTTGTTATTTTGTTTCCGCACACATTGCATTTACATGACCGTTGTGGTTACACTCTTAAATGGGAGTGAGAAGCTATGCTTTCGTGAGGTTTTCACCTCCGCATGGGCTAGTGGATTGTTTCCGGGATACATCCGTACCCATGTCTTCGTGAGGTTTTCATCTCCGCATGGCCATAGGGTAATGTGTCCCCCCAAACTGAACTTGGTTCATATGAGCCTATAATGGGTGAGGATCGAGGAATCTGCTGGTGTAGGTACCCTCGATTTAGAACTGAAACACATATAGTGAACTTTAAGTGCTTACCCTAGGGAGTACAATGATAGCCTTTAGTAAGCTACCCTTATAAGTGCTTTTTTATTATACCTTTTATATATGATACTGACCTATTTTATTTTGCTATCATTGCATGTCACTCAACATTTAAAGGTGTCGATTCACGGTTCGATTTCTAGATTAGAATGTTTTGTAATGAGGAATGAATATCTTGATAAAGTGGAGGACAACACTTCTGTCTGTGCGTGGTTAGAGAAAACCCAGTTAGAGAAAGGAGATAGTGTCACCGAAGGGTATACGTCAAAGTTGTGGGACTTCACTCGTATCAGTTTAACATAGAATGAGTTGAAGGAGTTGAAGGACATTTGGGCCCAATGGGATGACAAGGCTAAGCAGCTGTTCTACCAGAATTATGGAGATCTTCCCTATTTGCTAGACATCAAGGTGGATAAGCACCTGTTTCGACCTATGGTACAGTTTTTGAACCCTGCTTATAATTGTTTTACATTTGGAGAGGTAGACTTAGTACCTACTTTGGAGGAGTATACGACCTTGCTTCACTGTCCAAAAATTCAAGGTAACAAAGCTAATGTTAGGGCTTCAAATTTCCCAACCTTCATGAAGAAATTAATGATGATCACAGGGGTGAGTGAACAGTGGGTCGTAGCTCGAATCCAACAAAAGGGTGATAGTAAATGCATTCCGTGGGCAAGTTTGAGGGATTTGATATTGGCACACCCAGATGTGAAGAAGAGGGTTGATGTCTTGGCCTTAAGTATTTATGGTTTGGTGATTTTCCCCAAAGCTATGGGGCACATAGATGAAGCAGTTACGGATTTATTCGATCGAGATAGTAAATAGAACACACCTGTGCTTGCAATCCTAGCCGAGACGTTCAGATCCTTGAGTGCATGTCGGAGAGCTGGTGAAGGTAGATTCATTGGATGTGCACAATTGTTGTTAGTATGGTTCCACAGTCACTTTTGGAAGGTTGATAAGGTTCCTTGCTGAGTATTCTTTGAGGATTATTCTCCCTTAAGGGAAGCAGCAGCTACTCCGAGGAGGGACGACATTACAGAGGAAAGATGGATGGAAATACTTCAGAATTCTGAGAGGAAGATGTAATTTGGAAAGCCCCTTGGATGGCTCCTAATGAAGTCCTTTATCGTTGCGGAAGTTTTATTTGGTTCCTCTTCCTAGAATTTGGGGAGTTGTTGGTTATGCACCATTACTCGTCTTAAGGCAATACAAAGCGAGGCAGTTTATACCGGTAACACAAGGGTTAGCTCAGAGTGATTTCTCATATAAGGGGGATCATTATAAGAAGAAGATGTAAGAGATTTCTGAGGCTTGGAAGAAGATTTACTGTGTGAAGATTCTGACTGAAGGTTCGACGATGACTCTTGAGTACAAAGGGTGGTTTAGCAAGATCAATGATAACATCCCTAGGTTGAGTTTGGGGGCTGCTCGATCGATGGAGGAGAGTTTACAAGTAATTTCATCAGAGTTAGAAGTCATAAAACAAGAGTTCAAAAGGAAGAATTTGGAGCTCGGGAAAAAGATAGAGAGGCTTGAGGAGGAGAAGATGTATCTAAGCTTAGACGTCGACATTCAAAAAATCGAGGTCAAAAAAGTGAGGATAGAAAAGAGAAAGATTGAGGAAGACCGAGATGACTTGAAGACACAATATAAGAGGATACAGCTATCAATGAAGAGAGCTGGATTGGGGAAGCCTCCAGAACAGTGGCAACAAGAGGTTCAAGAAGAAGGAGCCAAAGCCGAGTATTGAGAGAAGAAGTTTCAAGAGATGCAGGCACAAAATCAGACCCTAAAAAAGGAGAATCAAGGATTAAAAGCTAAGGTGACTGAGCTTGGATGATCTCTTCATCATCACCAAAGTCGTAACTCTGCGATCGAGTTAAAGGTAAGTCTGAACAAGATCGAGGAAATGAAGCACAATATTGGAGGGTTGGAAGCAGCATTACAGAACTGTGAACTTCAGATTGAGCAGCTCGAGACAAGAGAAGGACATTGGAAGGGAGAGCTTCACCATTTTCACGATCAAGTCAGAAATAGGGACTATCTCATAGGAGAAGTCATAGCCCAGATTCGAGAGGTTGCTGATCATTTGCAAGACCTGGCAACGCAAGCTAATGTATTGAGTGCAAAGTATGAGTCAGTGTCAGATAGAGGTCGAGAGTTAGCTTTGTTATTGGATAGGGTTAAAACTCTAGGCCTGAGGACGAAAGCGTATTTGTAATTCATTTTGTGTAAAGATTTTTGTTTCTTAAATAACGTTTTCTAAAAGAAACTGAATCAGAATCGATATCTTTTGTATTCATGCATTTGCATCTCATCGCATCATATGCATTCCAATTTATACAAGGACCCTAATTAGTTAAAATTATAGAGAGAGAGAGAGAGTGAGTGAGAGAAAAAGAAAACTTGAAAGCAACACATCCTTACGATACACGCACTAAGACAAAGAATATGATCAAAGACTTGAGCACATCCAGAAAGAAATGCAAGAACAATTGCAGGAACAATTGGCAAAAATCCAACAAGAGGTGAAGGATCAAATGTTGGAGGCTTAAAAAAATATGATGGCTGAAATGGCCGAACTGCTGAAGGGGGCAAAAGATAAAGGAAAGGCTCCTATGACTGAAGAAGATAATAAGGATCATCCTCCAGGTTTTACTCCACCCCATGTGCAAACTCAACCTGAGGCATATCCTCGAAGGCCGTCCATCACAATAAGGCTTCAACATGGGCAAGTCAATGCTGGAATACCCATGAACTTCCAAACTGGCGTGGGATCCAACCCGGGAGATAACCCTACCAATCCAGTCATCCCTGACTTAGATGTAGCTGAAAGGGAGGAGATGAGACTCGAATCATCAAGGAAATTAGAGGAACGTTGCAGATGGTTAGAGGAGAAATTTAAGGCATTGGAAAACACTGATAATCATCAGGGAATTGATGCCAAAGATTTGAGTTTGGTCCCAGATTTGGTGCTTCCTCATAAGTTCAAGATGCCAGAATTTAAGAAGTACAATGGGATTACTTGCCCTGAGGCCTATATCACCATGTTCTGTAGGCGGATGACTGGATACGTAAACAATGATCAATTATTGATCCATTGTTTTTAGGATAGTTTGGTTGGGGTAGGGGCTAGGTGGTACAATCAATTGAGTCGCGCAAGGATCGGTTCTTAGAGATACTTAGCGCAAGCCTTTATGCAGCAATATAATCATGTGACTGACATGAATCCTGATAGAATCACTTTGCAGAACATGAAAAAGAAGCCTAATGAGAGCTTTAGGCAATATGCACAGAGGTGAAGGGAGGTTGCCATGCAAGTTCAACCACCGCTCTTGGAGAAAGAAACTACCATGCTGGTCATTAACACCATGAAGGCCCCATTCATTACTCATATGATTGGAAGTACCATCAAGAGCTTTGCTGATATAGTTATGGCAGGAGAAATGATTGAGAACGCCATAAGGGGTGGCAAAATAGAGGGGGAAACTGCTAAAAGATCAGCCCCAAGAAGGAAAGATAATGAGGTGAACAATACGAATAGTTATAATTCGAAAGTAATTACGGTTAGTCAGCCCAGAGCAACTACAGTTGGGCAACAGGATTCCCAAAAGTAGGGATCTGGTTCGAGACAAAATTCTGAAAAGGTCTCATTTACGCCATCCCCGTGACGTATCGAGAGCTTTATCAAAGTTTATTTAATGCTCATGCAATAGCTCCTTTTCATTTGAAACCATTGCAACCCCCATATCCCAAATGGTATGATGCAAACGCCAAATGTGAATACCATGCAGGGATATCGGGGCATTCAATCGAAAACTGCACTGGTTTTAAAAAAGTAGTAGAAAGACTAATAAGATAGGGGTCGTAAAATTTGACAACGCCCCTAGTACAGAGAACCCGTTGCCAAACCATGGTGATCAAGGGGTAAACACAATTGGGGAAACTGGTATGAGAAAGATTAAAGAAGACGTGGCCGAGGTAAGAATGCCGATGAAAGTAATCTGGGAAGAAATGGTGAAAGGGGAGATGATAATCTCTGAAGAAGGAAATAAAGGAATAAGGGACTACTGTGAGTTTCATGCAAAAGAAGGACACGAAATTCAGGAATGCGGCGAGTTTAAAGCTTTGGTACAAAGCCTTATGGATAATAAGGAGCTGGAATTTTATGAAGTTGGCTCAGATGAGGGACATGTATGCGCATTGGAAGGTGAACCAAAGAATTAAAGAGTCAACCGGCCAAGGATCATTATTACTATTGTAACGCCCCGTACTCGGGACCGTTGCCAGAGTCGAACACGAGGTGTTAACGGACTTAATTCATTCATTTACACAGTTCATTTTAAAATTTCCAGATAAGCTGGCTAACTGCGTCACTGTCACCTTAAAAATCATATCTTGAGTTCCAAAACTCAAAAACCGATTCCATAAATTTTTCCTGAAACTAGACTCATATGTCCATCTACAAATTTTTTTCTAGAATTTTTGGTGGAGCCAATTAGTACAGTTTATTAGTTAAAATCTCCCCAGTTTCAGGGTTCGACTACTCTGACCTTCATGCATTACGACTTAGATACCTCCCTGTACAGAGCTTCAATACTTATGCAGTTTGTTTCTAATGAAACTAGACTCAAAAAGGAATCTATAAATATAAAGCATGACTTCTAATTGTCTCTGGTTAATTTATGGTAAATTTTCAAAGTCAGAACAGGGGATCCAGTAATCGCTCTGGCCCTGTTTCACGAAAACTTAAACATCTCATAAAATACGGCTCATATGGTCGTTTCGCTTCTTCCATATGAAAATGGACTCATCACGATTCGATTAAATAATTTATTCATTATTTAATTACATTTCTACTATTTTTAGTGATTTTTCAAACTCACATCACTGCTTCTGTCAGCATCTATTTTAAGGCAGATTTTACCTATTTCATAGTTTCCATGATTCAACTAGCCATTTAACATACATAGCACCAAATATGATCGTGATTAACCATTCCAATGGCTAATCATTGCCAAGCATTTCCACACTTCTCAATAACCATATATATATATACAAAATGATTATAACGCTATGCTCAAAATATACAAGCCATTTTCGCATGGCCAACCGAATATATACAATACCAAAAAGGTACTTAATTAACAACGAAGGTCAATCCTATACATGCCGTTATCAAAGTTTAACTAAAAGAGTACCAAAAGGGCTTAGATAGTGTGGACGACTTCGACTTTGACAATCCCGAGTCCGATAGCTGACGAACAAAATCTATAAAACAGAGAATCAAAGAAACAGAATAAGCATTTAATGCTTAGTAAGTTTTGAGTAATGAAATTAGTTACGACTAAAGTATAACGTTCATATGGCTAAATGAATAATTTCATATATGCATATTCTCAAAATCATACTTACTCCACGCTTCAATCAATATATACACAAGGTATCAAACCTAACTAAAGGCTGAAAGTTCGTTAATCAATTGAGCGAATACTATTTAATTGGAATTGACTTTTTCGAAGCATATACGAAACATACCTTATCGTTTGGATTTTATGAGCATATTAATTGAAATTATTACAGCAAGGTTGCTCACTTCCAAACCCAAGTACCTTCGGGATTTAGCCGGATATAGCAACTCGGACAAATGCCTTCGGTTCTTAGCCCGGATATAGTCACTAGCACAAATGCCTTCGGGACTTACCCCGGATATAGTCACTAGCACAAATGCCTTCGGGACTTACCCCGGATCTAGCACAAATGCCTTCGGGACTTAGCCCGGATATCATTCGAATAATCATGCACAAATATCAATAAATCATGACACATCCATATTTCATTTTCATTACTAAAGCTCAAACACAAGACACTTATCAAACCTTACCAATTTCGGCTCAATAGCCACATACAAAGAGCATGATTTTGATTGGCTTTATAACATGATCTCTATACACATTCGGCTACCCGTCATAGGTATAAACTAATCACCTCAATATATAATTCAAGTAGAATCATTATATCACCATTTATTTGTTATGCTTATATGTCATGACTTAATCAAATCATAAACTAAGTTTCATTACTCGAAGACTTACCTCGGATGTTGTCGAACGATTTCGACGGCTATTCGATCACTTTTTCCTTTCCCTTATCCAACTTTGATCCTCTAGGCTCTTGAGCTAAATCAAACAATTTACTTCCCAAATTAAACATAGTCATACGACATCCATATACATTTTATACTAGCCAAAATGTACCATCAAGATATACTTTACTCAAATAATTTACCTTGGCCAAACATGTATAATGTTTTGTAGCTTAATAAATTTAACATACATTATGTATTTATAATATTTGTGCAGCCAATTATCCATGGTCATACACACACAATCAAAATAAATACCAAATTTTCATATCCTTTATGCCCTAAGCCGAATACACTTGTCATGTTCACCTACATTTTTCAAGTACAACATTCTCATATTCGGCATTAGTATCAAGCATAATAGCCAATTCTTCCCACCTTGAATCTATGTATCTATTTAATCATAGTTTGTTCAAGCACTCATACAACAAGATACATCCAATTTAACAAGAAACAAAAACCTTATTTCTCCATAGCTACTATGGCCGAAAGTTCTAGGCATCTCAATACCGAAATTTTTAACATGGGTTGCCTAAAGAACTTGGTGATGAGTTCAAATTAATCTAACATTTCAAGCAACTTAACACATCCATATAACTAAAAATTCTAAGTTTAAACACAATATAACATTTTAGCACCATGGCCGAATACTTCATGAAGTTTTTAAGACCCATCCTTTTTATTAAGCACTCAAACTCAATCATCTTCATGCCTCATCACCACAACATCAAACACCAACCAAGAAGACAACACCCATGGCCGAGTATCATCTCCATCAAATAGAAAAAGAATTTAAACCAACATCTAAAAATATGCATGAATTTCATGGAATAACATCAAACATACCTCTTTCTAAACATCAACCAACCGAACATGAAGTAAGAGAATCCTCTTCTTCTTCCTTCCTCAAGTCATGGCAATGGGGGAGCATGGATGAGACAACTTTGTTTTCATCATCCCTCCCTTTTCATTACTTTATTACTAACTTTTTATTTTATTATTTCTAACATAAAACATTAACACAAAATGTTTATAATATGCTTTAACCCATAGCATGCCGGCCACCATCTTGATTTTTTTGGTTAATTTGACATGCAAACCCATCATTTTTATAACATGCATTAATAGTTCCTTATAGATTAACCTATCACATTTCAAAAGTGTCACACATAAGTCCTATTAACTAAATTCACATGAAATCGACTAAATCGAAGTTTAAAACTTTCACACATTCATATTCACATATTTTAGACAATAAATATCATATTCAAATACTTCGGTGACTCGGTTTAGTGGTCCCGAAACCACTTTCTGACTAGGGTCAATTTAGGGCTGTCACAACTCTCCCCCACTTAAGAAATTTTCGTCCCAGAAAATCTTACCGGTAAATAGGTTTGGGTATCGTTCTTTCATGGAGTTCTCGGTTTCCCAAGTAGCTTCTTCGATCCCGTGTTTGAGCCATAACACCTTTACTAACGGAACCCTTTTGTTTCGCAACTCTTTCACTTCACGAGCTAGGATACGAATCGATTCTTCTTCATAACTCATATCGGCTTGAATTTCAACCTCAGAGGGATTTATTATGTGCGAAGGGTCGGATCTGTAACGTCAAAGCATCGAAACATGAAAAACATTGTGAATTTTCTCGAGATCAGGGGTAAAATCAATCTATATGCCACTGGACCAACTCGTTCGGATATTTCATACGGCCCTATGAACCTCGGACTCAGTTTGCCCTTACGGCCAAATCTGAGTATCTTTTTCCAAGGTGAAACTTTAAGAAACACTTTGTCTCCCACCTGATACTCAATATCTCTTCGTTTTAAATCCGCGTACGACTTCTGACGATCTGATGCTGCCTTCAGGCTTTCACGAATTATCTTTACTTTCTGCTCAGCATCTTTAATCAAATCAACTCCTAAAATTTTACTTTCACCGAGTTCGGTCCAAAACAATGGTGTACGGCATTTGCGACCGTACAAAGCCTCGTAAGGTGCCATCTTAATACTTGATTGAAAACTATTGTTGTAAGCGAATTCAATCAAAGGTAAATACCGCTCCCATGAACCACTAAACTCAAGGATGCAACATCTCAACATATCCTCGAGTATCTGAATTATCCACTCGGATTGACCATCGGTCTGGGGATGAAAAGCGGTGCTAAAATGCAACTTGGTACCCAAAGCTTCTTACAATTTCTTCCAAAATCGCGATGTGAATCTCGGATCTCTATCTGACACAATAGAAATAGGTACCCGTGTAATTTTATAATCTGAGAAACATACAATTCAGCTAGTTTATCCAATGAGTAATCCGTACGTACGGGAATAAAATGAGCCGACTTAGTCAGTCTATCAACAACAACCCAAATCGCATATTTCTTAGTTGCCGACAATGGCAACCCAGATACAAAATCCATGGTGACTCGATCCCATTTCCATTCAGGTATCATGATCGACTGAAGTAAACCTATAGGCACTTGATGTTCCGCTTTCACTTGTTGACATATTAAACACTTCGAAACAAAATCGGAAATGTCTCGTTTCATACCATACCACCAAAACTGACGTCTCAGATCGTTGTACATTTTCTTACTCCCCGGGTGAATTGACATTCGGCTACAATGAGCTTCGTTCAGAATCATCGAAATAAGTTCTGAATTTCTTGGAACACACCAACGACTTCTGAACCTCAAACAATCGTCATCATCAATTTGAAACTCTGATTCCCTATCCGAAACACATTCAGCCCATTTTGCAACCAATTAATCATCGACTTTCTGAGCTTCACGAATTTGATGAATCAACAATGGTTTGGCCTTCAAGTCTGCTACTAACACATTGTCGGATAGAACAGACAAGTGTACATTCATCGCTCGTAAAGCAAACAGTGATTTACGACTTAAGGCATCCGCAACCACATTAGCTTTTCCCGGGTGATAATCAATGACAAGCTCATAATCTTTCAACAACTCAAGCCAACGGCTTTGTCGCAGATTCAAGTCTCTTTGAGTCATCAAATATTTGAGACTTTTGTGATCCGAATATACATGGCACCTCTCAGCAAATAAGTAATGTCGCCATATTTTCAAAGCGAATACGATGGCAGCTAATTCGAGATCATGTGTTGGATAATTTTTCTCATGTGACTTCAATTGTCTCAACGCATAAGCTACAACTCGACCTTCTTGCATCAATACACAACCCAGCCCAAGTAAGGATGCATCACTGTAGATGACAAACTCCTTGCCTGATTCTGGCTGCACTAGTACTGGAGCTTCAGTCAAATAAGTTTTCAATTGATCGAAACTTTTCTGACATTTTTCTGTCCATTCAAACTTAACATCTTTCTGAAGTAGTTTCGTTATTGGTGTGGCTATCATTGAGAAACCCTTTACAAAGCGTCTGTAGTAACCGGCAAGTCCCAAAAGCTCCGAACCTCAGTAATATTTCTCGGGGGCTTCCGGTTAAGTATGGCTGAAATTTTGTTCGGATCAACTCGAATACCCGATGCAGATACCACATGACCCAAGAAGCTCACCTCTCTTAACCAGAACTCACACTTACTGAACTTAGCATATAACTACTTATCCCGTAAAATCTGCAGCACTAATCCTAGGTGTTCAGCATGATCGGTTTCATTTCTCGAATAGACCAAAATATCATCGATAAATACAACTACAAACCGATCCAAAAACGGTCTGAAGATCCGATTCATCAAATCCATAAATACCGCAGGGGCATTAGTGAGCCCAAACGGCATCACTAAGAACTTGTAGTGACCGTATCTTGTTCTGAAAGCAGTTTTGGGTATATCCAAATCTGGAATTCGCAACTGATAATAGCCCGATCTCAAATCTATCTTTGAAAACACTGAGGCTCCCTTTAGTTGATCAAACAAATCATCAATACGCGGTAACGGATATTTATTCTTTATTGTTACTTTATTCAGCTGACGATAGTCGATGCACAACCTCATGGTTCCGTCCTTCTGTGGCACCCCTAATTTGACCCTAGTCGAAAAGTGGTTTCGGGACCACAAAATCGAGTCATAAAAATAATTAGCCGTCATATTTTATGACTATTATATGTGAATACGAATGTGTGAAAGTTTTAAGCTTTGATTTAGTAAATTGCATGTGAATTTAGTCAATAGGACTTATGTGTGACACTTTTGAAATGTGATAGATGAAAACATAAGGACCTATTAGTACATGTTGAAAAAGGGGGGACTTGCATGTCAATTTTTCCCCCCATCTAGTAGTGGCCGGCCATGACATTAGGATGGACAAAGGGTGATGGGCAAAACATGTCATAGACATGTTGTGTTGGTGCATCATGGGAGGAAACAATAAAATAATGAGCATGGTAATTAAATAATGAAAGAAAGGAGTGATGAAAAAAAAATGGTCTCATCCATGCCCCCCCTTTGCCGTGAATGGAAGAAAGAAAACAAAGAAAAAAAAATGTGTGTTCATCCTTGAACATCTTTTACCGAAATTCAAAAGGAAAGAAAGGAGGAAATGTTGAAGAGGTTCGGCCATGCATGTAACTAGGCTAAGGTATGTTTGATGATGTTCCATGAGATGCATGCATGTTTTAGTAGTTAGCTTGAGTTCTAAATAGCCCATGGTTCAAATCTTTACTATGTCATGGAGATGATATTCGGCCAAGGTGGATTTGTGTTGATATCATTTGCATGCTAAAAGTGAAGCTTTGCAATGGTGCATGTGATGGTGGATTGATGATTCTTGAATCTTCTTTTTAGCATTTTTGAGTGAGACATTAAGTTCTTTGTTTAACCATGACCAAAAATTGAAATGGTATGGTGTTGTGATGCATTCGGCCATGGTAGGAAGTAGAAG
The DNA here is from genome assembly GCF_007990345.1 of Gossypium hirsutum. Taxonomy (NCBI): domain Eukaryota; kingdom Viridiplantae; phylum Streptophyta; class Magnoliopsida; order Malvales; family Malvaceae; genus Gossypium; species Gossypium hirsutum. Next base: position 10,771,457 of record NC_053427.1, read on the forward strand.
GGAAAATATGGTTGTTGTTAGATGAAGTAGAGTCTAACGAATGAGCACATATGTGCATTAGTTGCTAGATGGAGAAGAATCGGCTAGCAAGTTGTGTGCTAAGGCCGAATATAATTTTTGTATATTAATGAGTAATGCATGTGTTAAATTGATGGAAAGGGAGAGGATGCTTTACTAGTGTATATATGTGTGTATTAGCCAAGTTTTGAACTTGAAACAAAATGGTGTTTAGTCAATACAAGTGACCATACTTGTAGAATGTATTAAGTGTTGCAATCGGCCCCAACATAGACATGTATGTTCGGCCACATGAATAAGTACATAAGTTATGTGTATGTTCGGTCATAGGTAACCTATTGATGGCTTTAGCTTGACTTAGAAAATTTGGCCAAGGGGAAATATTAGCTAAAATGTTGAGTTTGATTCATGATTCCATATATATATGTGACTTTAATGCCTAAAGTATATATGGGCTAAGTACCTTGAGGTTTTCTTTTGATGTTCGAATGAATTGTATTAAATTGCTTGATGTGATTAAAAATGCATATGACCATTGTGTAGTTGAGCTAGAAGGTGGCCATATGACCAATCAAACTCCTTGTCATATTCGGCCATAAGCTAGCATAATGAGACTTTAATAAGTTAAATTTGTTTGAATTAGCTCAAGAGCTTAGAGGACCAAAGTTGGATAAGGGAAGGGAAAAAGTGATCGAATAGCCGCCGAAATCGTTCGACCACATCCGAGGTAAGTTTTAAGTGATTAAATGTTGAGTAAATTCAACTATAATAGGATATAATGAGTTGATTTAATAAGATATGATGTGGCCATGATATGTCTTAAACTCAAATGGTAAGTTCCTAAGTGTTTGGACCTGGAAATTTAAGAGCAAATTGTAATAATTTGCTCAGGACAGCCGCAGTAACGTGATTTTAGAAAATTACTATAAATGTTTGGTGTGGAATTATAGGCTGAATAAAATATACAATCAAAGCTTAATTAGTCTAGTTTCTTATAAAAGAGACCGTGTAAGCAAAGGAATTTCCTATAAAGAGATATTTAAAGTTGTGTGAGACGGTGTCAGAATGACTCCGAAATCCCCTATTCTGTTTTAAGAAAATCACTATAATTTGTACAAAAATGGTTACAAGATAAAATTTATATGCTTAGACTCCTTAATGAGTCTAGTTTCAAATGAAATCAAATAGAACATACTTTGAATTCTGTACAATGAGAATTTTGATTCGTAGTGAAGACTGGTCATATTAGTCAAACAGGGAAACAGGGGAAACTTTAAGAAAAATCTGGTATTGATTGGCCAAACCTCAAATTCTGAAAAATTTATGGCTGGAAGATATACGAGTCTATATTCAGGGAAAATTAACGGCAAGTGATTTGGAGTCTTGTAGCTCCAGTTATAAATAATTTAGTGACCATTACTAAGGAAAACAGCTCGTAGTGAATATGTGATTTTGTTGTAAACATGGATAAAACTTGTTTTAGTTGCTCATAAGATATTGATTAAACCCATACTTGAATTCTAAATCGTGATATTGTAAGTTTATGAGTATTCGAATATGAAATGATAGTATGGCGTAAAATTGAATTATTCATTAGAAAGTGATGGATGTAGATTCGGCCAAGACCAAGTCTGTACATGATAGTATATATGTGATAAGGCCTAATGGCCGATGTGATGAATGTGAAAGTGTATATATGTAATAAGGCCAAATGGCCAATGTGATGAATGTGAAAGTGTATATATATGTGATAAGGCCTAATGGCCGATGTGGTGAATGTGAAAGTGTATATATGTGATAAGGCCGAATGGCCAATGTGATGAATGTGAAAGTATATATATATGTGATAAGGCCTAATGGCCAATGTGATGAATGTGAAAGTGTATATATATGTGATAAGGCCTAATGGCCGATGTGATGAATGTGAAAGTGTATATATGTGATAAGGCCGAATGGCCAATGTCATGAATGTGAAAGTGTATATATATGTGATAAGGCCTAATGGCCAATGTGATGAATGTGAAAGTGTATATATATATGTGATAAGCCCTAATGGCCGATGTGATGAATGTGAAAGTGTATATATGTGATAAGGCCGAATGGCCAATGTGATGAATGTGAAAGTGTATATATATGTGATAAGGCCTAATGGCCGATGTGATGAATGTGAAAGTGTATATATGTGATAAGGCCTAATGGCCGATGTGATGAATGTGAAAGTGTATATATGTGATAAGGCCGAATGGCCAATGTGATGAATGTGAAAGTGTATATATATGTGATAAGGCCTAATGGCCGATGTGATGAATGTGAAAGTGTATAAATGTGATAAGTCCCGAAGGGCATTTGTGTCAGTACTATATCCGGGTTAAAACCCCGCAGGCTTTATGCGAGAATATTATCACTGATTAATGTCCGTAGGCTTCGTGCTCGTACTATACCCGATCTCTAAAGACCCGATGACTACGTGTGGGGATTATGTCCGGGTAAGACCCGATGACTACGTGTGGAGATTTTGTCCGGGTAAGACCCGATAACTTCGTGTGGAGATTACGTCCGAGCTAAAGGTCTCGCCGATAATCCGAGTAGAGGTTAAAGCTATAAGACTTCGTAATAAGAATTGCTTATAAATATATTCAATGCGAAAGGTTAAACAGGTATGTACTCCAAGTTTATATGTGAGCTTGATTTGCACTAAATCATAAGGTAGTTATGTGATGCATACGAGAGCAATCTATGAGACTATTCCTATGATTATGTGACATCGGATCAGTGTGAGAGGTTATGTGAAATCATACGATATATCTATGTCACATGAGCTCACTTTTATGTGAAAGTTTATCTGCCTATTGTATATGATGAGATGTGCATATTCGGTAAAGGGATGGTATGCCCGAAGGAAGAGTGAAATAAAAATACGAACAACTATGTTATAATTTGATTGTTATCTGTTGACACTGCTTAAAACTTACTAAGCATTGTAATGCTTACTCCGTTTACTCTGTTTCCTCTGTTTTATAGATCTCATTGCGAAGGTACAGGCTCGGGGATCGTCAGCAACTAGTCACACTATCACTATCCACTGCTTGTTACTGTTATGTTTAGAACTATTTTACGGCATGTATAGAATAGACTAGTGGCGGAAGAATATTTTTGGTTAATGTATATAAGCCATGCGAAAATGGCATCTTTTGAATGTTTACTTAGTGAAGTTTAAATTTTAACTCTGGCTGTGCTTAGTACTTATTTAAATGAATGATCTTTATTTCAAGAAAAAGTTTAAAATTTTAATGTTCTGACATGAGTTACAAGTCCGGTAATGCCCCTTACCTATTCTGGCGACGGTTACGGGATAGGGGTGTTACATTTTATTGGTATCAGAGCTACGGTTTAGTCGATTCTAGGACTAACGTAGCACGCGTGAGTCTATTTATACATGCCATAAAGTGATAAAATGATAGTGTGATGATTTTTGACTATTAAAATGTGTTTGCTGTATTGTAATGAATCTTGATCCCGATCGAGCTGTAGCAAGCTTCTGACTATGAGAATCTGCGATATAACTTCACTTAGATATGCCTAAATTATTATGTTGATCAGGTACGTATCATGTACTCGTATTTGAATTTCGATTTGGATTGAATTATAAGGGTATAAGTGATGCAATTTTGAAAGAGTGTTATGACTATAAATGTGATTTTTGTATGTGGCTATGGAACTGGAAGTTGAATGGTCGATAAGCATGTTGTGTTTGTATTCAAGTAATGTAAATGATATACTAATGTGTATTGCTATATGTGTATATGTACATGAGAATTGAGAGTGATGTATCCGGGCTAAGTCCCGAAGAGCATTCGTGCTAGTGATGTATCCGGGCTAAGTCTCGAAGAGCATTCGTGCTAGTGATGTATCCGGGCTAAGTCTCGAAGAGCATTCGTGCTAGTGATGTATCCGGGCTAAGTCTCGAAGAGCATTCGTGCTAGTGATGTATCCGGGCTAAGTCTCGAAGAGCATTCGTGCTAGTGATGTATCCGGGCTAAGTCTCGAAGAGCATTCGTGCTAGTGATGTATCCGGGCTAAGTCTCGAAGAGCATTCGTGCTAGTGATGTATCTGGGCTAAGTTTCGAAGAGCATTCGTGCTAGTGATGTATCCGGGCTAAGTCTCGAAGAGCATTCGTGCTAGTGATGTATCCGGACTAAGTTCCGAAGAGCATTCGTGCTAGTGATATATCCGTGCTAAACCCCAAAGAGCATTCGTGCTGGTGTTATATCCGGGCTAGGTCCTGAAGAGCAATCATGCTAGTGACGTGTATTCGGGCCTTCGTGCCTAGTAGGCTTCGTGCTGGTAATTTGAGCAAAGTTTAAGTGTTCATTACTATACGGATTCAAATTTAAATGAGATGATATGTTTAAAAGTGTATATACATGATGTTTATAGACTTGGTTAAGTCATTTCAATGTGTAATAACGAATGAATAAGAGCACTATGTGTGTGAATGATTAGAGGTACTGTGTGTGTGCGAATTCCTTTAACCGAGCACTATGAGTGCGAGAACGGTCAGTGGGCACTAAGCGTGTGAAGTGGAATTCATGTAAGACCTCGTCTGGGACGAACGCATTGATTTGAGATAGTGTGTAAGACCATGTCTGGGACATGGCATCGGCTCGATATGTGAGAATATGTAAGACCATATCTAGGATATGGCATTGTAAGAGCTATATGTGCTTAATGAGTATCCATAATGATTTCGAATGATTCAACGGGTATCGTCAACGGTGATTGAATGTGCTAAATAAATTCAATGTTCAGGTATGTGGAAGTTGATTTCCTGTTGGAAATAGGTTAAGTTGAATAGTGAGATATGATGGAGTTATAAAGGATATTTATTGGGATGTTTGAGTATATGTGTACTTTCGGTCAGGTTACAGCTTATACATGAATGAAAATGTGGGTTACAAATATGTGGGTTGATGATGTGAATTATACATGTTAATATGTGCTTAATATGTGTTTGAAATGCATTTGTGAATTAAATTAAGTGATTATTGCTTATGAAATCAAGAAAATGAGATATATGTGCATACTTGTAGAAATGTTTATGTACTTGTTTTAAGATAAGAAAACGATTTTATAGATCGATGCGAAATCAATAATGAATTACAATTGCTATCGATGAGCTAATGTTTATATGAATATAATTCAATAAGAGGACATTATCCTAAACTATGCATCGGGACCCTAGTCGAAAAGTGGTTTCGGGACCACAAAATCGAGTCATAAAAATAATTAGCCGTCATATTTTATGACTATTATATGTGAATACGAATGTGTGAAAGTTTTAAGCTTTGATTTAGTAAATTGCATGTGAATTTAGTCAATAGGACTTATGTGTGACACTTTTGAAATGTGATAGATGAAAACATAAGGACCTATTAGTGCATGTTGAAAAAGGGGGGACTTGCATGTCAATTTTTCCCCCCATCTAGTAGTGGCCGGCCATGACATTAGGATGGACAAAGGGTGATGGGCAAAACATGTCATAGACATGTTGTGTTGGTGCATCATGGGAGGAAACAATAAAATAATGAGCATGGTAATTAAATAATGAAAGGGAGGAGTGATGAAAAAAAAATGGTCTCATCCATGCCCCCCTTTGCCGTGAATGGAAGAAAGAAAACAAAGAAAAAAAATGTGTGTTCATCCTTGAACATCTTTGACCAAAATTCAAAAGGAAAGAAAGGAGGAAATGTTGAAGAGGTTCGGCCATGCATGTAACTAGGCTAAGGTATGTTTGATGATGTTCCATGAGATGCATGCATGTTTTAGTAGTTAGCTTGAGTTCTAAATAGCCCATGGTTCAAATCTTTACTATGTCATGGAGATGATATTCGGCCAAGGTGGATTTGTGTTGATATCATTTGCATGCTAAAAGTGAAGCTTTGTAATGGTGCATGTGATGGTGGATTGATGATTCTTGAATCTTCTTTTTAGCATTTTGAGTGAGACATTAAGTTCTTTGTTTAACCATGACCAAAAATTGAAATGGTATGGTGTTGTGATGCATTCGGCCATGGTAGGAAGTAGAAGGGAAAATATGGTTGTTGTTAGATGAAGTAGAGTCTAACGAATGAGCACATATGTGCATTAGTTGCTAGATGGAGAAGAATCGGCTAGCAAGTTGTGTGCTAAGGCCGAATATAATTTTTGTATATTAATGAGTAATGCATGTGTTAAATTGATGGAAAGGGAGAGCATGCTTTACTAGTGTATATATGTGTGTATTAGCCAAGTTTTGAACTTGAAACAAAATGGTGTTTAGTCAATACAAGTGACCATACTTGTAGAATGTATTAAGTGTTGCAATCGGCCCCAACATAGACATGTATGTTCGGCCACATGAATAAGTACATAAGTTATGTGTATGTTCGGCCATAGGTAGCCTATTGATGGCTTTAGCTTGACTTAGAAAATTCGGCCAAGGGGAAATATTAGCTAAAATGTTGAGTTTGATTCATGATTCCATATATATATATATGTGACTCTAATGCCTAAAGTATATATGGGCTAAGTACCTTGAGGTTTTCTTTTGATGTTCGAATGAATTGTATTAAATTGCTTGATGTGATTAAAAATGCATATGACCATTGTGTAGTTGAGCTAGAAGGTGGCCATATGACCAATCAAACTCCTTGTCATATTCGGCCATAAGCTAGCATAATGAGACTTTAATAAGTTAAATTTGTTTGAATTAGCTCAAGAGCTTAGAGGACCAAAGTTGGATAAGGGAAGGGAAAAAGTGATCGAATAGCCGCCGAAATCGTTCGACCACATCCGAGGTAAGTTTTAAGTGATTAAATGTTGAGTAAATTCAACTATAATAGGATATAATGAGTTGATTTAATAAGATATGATGTGGCCATGATATGTCTTAAACTCAAATGGTAAGTTCCTAAGTGTTTGGACCTGGAAATTTAAGAGCAAATTGTAATAATTTGCTCAGGACAGCCGCAGTGACGTGATTTTAGAAAATCACTATAAATGTTTGGTGTGAAATTATAGGCTGAATAAAATATACAATCAAAGCTTAATTAGTCTAGTTTCTTATAAAAGAGACCGTGTAAGCAAAGGAATTTCTTATAAAGAGATATTTAAAGTTGTGTGAGACGGTGTCAGAATGACTCCGAAATCCCCTGTTCTGTTTTAAGAAAATCACTATAATTTGTACAAAAATGGTTACAAGATAAAATTTATATGCTTAGACTCCTTAATGAGTCTAGTTTCAAATGAAATCAAATAGAACATACTTTGAATTCTGTACAATGAGAATTTTGATTTGTAGTGAAGACTGGTCAGATTAGTCAAACAGTGAAACAGGGGAAACTTGAAGAAAAATCTGGTATTGATTGGCCAAACCTAAAATTCTTAAAAATTTATGGATGGAAGATATACGAGTCTGTATTCAGGGAAAATTAACGGCAAGTGACTTGGAGTCTTGTAGCTCCGGTTATAAATACTTTAGTGACCATTACTCAGGAAAACAGCTCATAGTGAATATGTGATTTTGTTGTAAACATGGATAAAACTTGTTTTAGTTGCTCATAAGCTATTGATTAAACCCATACTTGAATTCTAAATTGTGATATTGTAAGTTTATGAGTATTCGAATATGAAATGATAGTATGGCGTAAAATTGAATTATTCATTGGAAAGTGATGGATGTAGATTCGGCCAAGACCAAGTCTGTACATGATAGTATATATGTGATAAGGCCTAATGGCCGATGTGATGAATGTGAAAGTGTATATATGTGATAAGGCCGAATGGCCAATGTGATGAATGTGAAAGTGTATATATATGTGATAAGGCCTAATGGCCGATGTGATGAATGTGAAAGTGTATATATGTTATAAGGCCGAATGGCCAATGTGATGAATGTGAAAGTGTATATATATGTGATAAGGCCTAATGGCCAATGTGATGAATGTGAAAGTGTATATATATGTGATAAGGCCTAATGGCCGATGTGATGAATGTGAAAGTGTATATATGTGATAAGGCCGAATGGCCAATGTGATGAATGTGAAAGTGTATATATATGTGATAAGACCTAATGGCCGATGTGATGAATGTGAAAGTGTATATATATATGTGATAAGGCCTAATGGCCGATGTGATGAATGTGAAAGTGTATATATGTGATAAGGCCGAATGGCCAATGTGATGAATGTGAAAGTGTATATATATGTGATAAGGCCTAATGGCCGATGTGATGAATGTGAAAGTGTATATATGTGATAAGGCCTAATGGCCGATGTGATGAATGTGAAAGTGTATATATGTGATAAGGCCGAATGGCCAATGTGATGAATGTGAAAGTGTATATATATGTGATAAGGCCTAATGGCCGATGTGATGAATGAGAAAGTGTATAAATGTGATAAGTCCCGAAGGGCATTTGTGTCAGTACTATATCCGGGTTAAAACCCCGCAGGCTTTATGCGAGAATATTACCACTGATTAATGTCCGTAGGCTTCGTGCTCGTACTATACCCGAGCTCTAAAGACCCGATGACTACGTGTGGAGATTATGTCCGTGTAAGACCCGATGACTACGTGTGGAGATTTTGTCCGGGTAAGACCCAATAACTTCGTGTGTAGATTACGTCCGAGCTAAAGGTCTCGCCGATAATCCGAGTAGAGGTTAAAGCTATAAGACTTCGTAATAAGAATTGCTTATAAATATATTCAATGCGAAAGGTTAAACAGGTATGTACTCCAAGTTTATATGTGAGCTTGATTTGCACTAAATCATAAGGTAGTTATGTGATGCATACGAGAGCAATCTATGAGACTATTCCTATGATTATGTGACATCGGATCAGTGTGAGAGGTTATGTGAAATCATACGATATATCTATGTCACATGAGCTCACTTTTATGTGAAAGTTTATCTGCCTATTGTATATGATGAGATGTGCATATTCGGTAAAGGGATGGTATGCCCGAAGGAAGAGTGAAATAAAAATACGAACAACTATGTTATAATTTGATTGTTTTCTGTTGACACTGCTTAAAACTTACTAAGCATTGTAATGCTTACTCCGTTTACTCTGTTTCCTCTGTTTTATAGATCTCATTGCGAAGGTACAGGCTCGGGGATCGTCAGCAACTAGTCACACTATCACTATCCACTGCTTGTTACTGTTATGTTTAGAACTATTTTACGGCATGTATAGAATAGACTAGCGGCGGAAGAATATTTTGGTTAATGTATATAAGCCATGCGAAAATGGCATCTTTTGAATGTTTACATAGTGAAGTTTAAATTTTAACTCTGGCTGTGCTTAGTACTTATTTAAATGAATGATCTTTATTTCAAGAAAAAGTTTAAAATTTTACTGTTCTGACATGAGTTACAAGTCCGGTAATGCCCCTTACCTATTCTGGCGACGGTTACGGGATAGTGGTGTTACACCTTCTTTTTCACAAACAATACTGGTGCACCCCAAGGTGAGAAACTCGGTCGAGCGAAACCTCTATCCGTCAACTCTTGCAACTGAGCTTTCAATTCCTTTAATTTCGTTGGTGCCATACGATACGGAGCTATCGAAATCGGTGTAGTCCCAGGTACGAGCTCAATACCAAACTCTACCTCCCGAACAGGTGGTAAACCCGGTAATTCTTCGGGAAAAACATTCGGGTATTCACAAACCACTGGTACCGATTCAAGTTTCTTTTCTGACTCTTTATTATCAAGCATGTATGCAAGGTACGCTTCACACCCCTTTCTCACATATTTTTGAGCTAACATCGAGGATAATATTGTTGGCAATCCATTCAAAACAATAGACTCAACTCGGATTATCTCATTATTTGCACTCCTCAAATCAATAGTCTTACTTTTGCAATTCACAACTGCATCATGTACGGTCAACCAATCCAAACCGAGAATAACATCAAACTCATCAAACGGTAAAAGCATCAAATCGGCCGGAAAGCAAGAACCTCTGATTACTAAGGGACATTTCTTACACACTTTGTCAACAAGTACATAACGACCCAAGGGATTCAACACTCTAATAACGAACTCAGTAGACTCAACAGGTAAAGTCTTACTGGATGCTAAAGTCTCACATACATAAGAATGAGTAGACCCAGGGTCAATCAAAGCAATCACATTAGTATCAAAGAGAGTGAAAGTACCGGTAATAACATCAGGCGAAGAAGCATCCTCGCGTACACGTATAGCATAGGCTCTAGCAGGAGCACGAGCCTCAGATCTGGTGGTAACATCTCTAGATCCTCTCGGACCACTGCTAGCATTCCCCGCATTTTTAGATGGTCTACCTCAAGCAGTAGTAGCACCCGATTTCCCACTCTAGTTTACATTTTGTTCGGACAGTCTCGGGCAATCCTTGATAAAGTGGTCAGCTGATCCGCACTTATAACAGGAGCGGTCATGGAATCTACAACTCCCCGAATGCCATTTACCACAATACTGGCACTCTGTTCTGTCTCGACGATCATTTCCAACACTGGTAACCGAAGTGACTCGTGTACTCACAGGGGTCAATCACGATCTCGTCTAGAAAAGCCCGAAGTGTCTTTAGATCGGCCTAAATCATCTCTAAATTTCTTCGATGACTGTTGAAAGGGCTTCCCCGAAGATCTCTTACGAAACTCCTTTGCTCTCATATCAGCTTTTCTTTTCTCCTTACTGAGCTCTTCGGCTTTGCAAGCTCGCTCGACAAGTACCACAAACTCTCTGATTTCTAAAATGCCAACATACAGCTTTATATCATCGTTCAGTCCATCTTCGAAACGTTTACACATCATAGCTTCTGAAGAAATGCATTCTCGAGCGTACCGGCTAAGCCTTACAAACTTTCGTTCATAATCAGTAACCAACATGGAACCTTGTTTAAGTTCAAGAAATTCTTTCCGTTTTTGATCAATGAATCTCTGGCTGATATACTTTTTTCGAAACTCGGTTTGGAAAAACTCCCAAGTTACTTGCTTTCTGGGCACGACAGAAATCACGTATTCCACCAATAGTAGGCAGAATCACGTAGGAAAGAGATAGTACACTTTAGGCATTCATCGGGTGTGCAAGATAGTTCATCAAGTACCCAAATAGTGTTGTCCAACCAAAATTCAGCTTGCTCGGCATCGTTGCTGTCTGTAGCTTTAAATTCAATAGCCCCGTGTTTTCGAATTCTATCAACCGGGGGCTTATTTAACCTTATCTGGTCAGTTACCGGAGGTATCGCAGGTGCAGGGGTAGTATTAGTCGGGAATGGGGGTTGTGGAACAGCCGTATTAGTTCGAATGTATTGGTTGAACCAATCATTCATCACGCTATAAAAAGCCTATCTAGCTTCATCATTCTAATTACTAGCAATAGGTTGAGAGTCCACCGGTGCTGTCCCTTGTGCGGGAGCAGGCGCTACACTCTCAAGATCATCAACTACCGCTCGGTTGGGATCGGGATCCATTACTATAAATAAACACATTTTTAACTGTCAGAAATCGCCACACTATCAAATCAACACACAATGGCATGTATAGCTAGACCCGAACGTATTACGGTAGTCCTAGAATCGACTAAACCGTAGCTCTGATACCAATAAAATTGTAACGCCCCATACTCGAGACCGTTGCCGGAGTCGAACACGAGGTGTTAACGGACTTAATTCATTCATTTACACAGTTCATTTTAAAATTTCCAGATAAGCTGGCTAACTGCATCACTGTCACCTTAAAAATCATATCTTGAGTTCCAAAACTCGAAAACCGATTCCGTAAATTTTTCCTGAAACTAGACTCATATGTCCATCTACAAATTGTTTTATAGAATTTTTGGTGGAGCCAATTAGTACAGTTTATTAGTTAAAGTCTCCCCAGTTTCAGGGTTCGACTACTCTGACCTTCATGCATTACGACTTAGATATCTCCCTGTACAGAGCTTCAATACTTATGCCGTTTGTTTCTAATGAAACTAGACTCAAAAAAGAATCTATAAATATAAAGCATGGCTTCTAATTGTCTCTGGTTAATTTATGATAAATTTTCAAAGTCAGAACAGGGGATCCAGTAATCGCTCTGGCCCTGTTTCACGAAAACTTAAACATCTCATAAAATACGGCTCATATGGTCGTTTCGCTTCTTCCATATGAAAATAGACTCATCACGATTCGATTACATAATTTATTCATTATTTAATTACATTTCTACTATTTTTAGTTATTTTTCAAACTCACATCACTGCTTCTGTCAGCATCTATTTTAAGGCAGATTTTACCTATTTCATAGTTTCCATGATTCAACTAGCCATTTAACATACATAGCACCAAATATGATCGTGATTAACCATTCCAATGGCTAATCATTGCCAAGCATTTCCACACTTCTCAGTAACCATATATATATACAAAATGATTATAACGCTATGCTCAAAATATATAAGCCATTTTCGCATGGCCAACCGAATATATACAATACCAAAAAGGTACTTAATTAACAACGAAGGTCAATCCTATACATGCCGTTATCAAAGTTTAACTAAAAGAGTACCAAAAGGGCTTAGATAGTGTGGACGACTTCGACTTTGACAATCCCGAGTCCGATAGCTGACGAACAAAATCTATAAAACAGAGAATCAAAGAAACAGAATAAGCATTTAATGCTTAGTAGGTTTTGAGTAATGAAATTAGTTACGACTAAAGTATAACGTTCATATGGCTAAATGAATAATTTCATATATGCATATTCTCAAAATCATACTTACTCCACGCTTCAATCAATATATTCATACACAAGGTATCAAACCTAACTAAAGGCTGAAAGTTCGTTAATCAATTGAGCGAATACTATTTAATTGGAATTGACTTTTCCGAAGCATATACGAAACATACCTTATCGTTTGGATTTTATGAGCGTATTAATTGAAATTATTACAGCAAGGTCGCTCACTTCCAAACCCAAGTACCTTCGGGATTTAGCCGGATATAGCAACTCGCACAAATGCCTTCGGGTCTTAGCCCGGATATAGTCACTAGCACAAATGCCTTCGGGACTTAGCCCGGATATAGTCACTAGCACAAATGCCTTCGGGACTTAGCCCGGATATCATTCGAATAATCATGCACAAATATCAATAAATCATGACACATCCATATTTCATTTTCATTACTAAAGCTCAAACACAAGACACTTATCAAACCTTACCAATTTCGGCTCAATATCCACATACAAAGAGCATGATTTTGATTGGCTTTATAACATGATCTCTATACACATTCGGCTACCCGTCATAGGTATAAACTAATCACCTCAATATATAATTCAAGTAGAATCATTATATCACTGTTTATTTGTTATGCTTATATGTCATGACTTAATCAAATCATAAACTAAGTTTCATTACTCGAAGACTTACCTCGGATGTTGTCGAACGATTTCGACGGCTATTCGATCACTTTTTCCTTTCCCTTATCCAAATTTGATCCTCTAGGCTCTTGAGCTAAATCAAACAATTTACTTCCCAAATTAAACATAGTCATACGACATCCATATACATTTTATACTAGCCGAAATGTACCATCAAGATATACTTTACTCAAATAATTTACCTTGGCCGAACATGTATAATGTTTTGTAGCTTAATAAATTTAACATACATTATGTATTTATAATATTTGTGCAGCCAATTATCCATGGTCATACACACACAATCAAAAATAAATACCAAATTTTCATATCCTTTATGCCCTAAGCCGAATACACTTGTCATGTTCACCTACATTTTTCAAGTACAACATAATCATATTCGGCATTAGTATCAAGCATAATAGCCAATTCTTCCCACCTTGAATCTATGCATCTATTTAATCATAGTTTGTTCAAGCACTCATACAACAAGATACATCCAATTTAACAAGAAACAAAAACCTTATTTCTCCATAGCTACTATGGCCGAAAGTTCTAGGCATCTCAATACTGAAATTTTTAACATGGGTTGCCTAAAGAACTTGGTGATAAGTTCAAATTAATCTAACACTTCAAGCAACTTAACACATCCATATAACTAAAAATTCTAAGTTTAAACACAATACAACATTTTAGCACCATGGCCGAATACTTCATGAAGTTGTTAAGACCCATCCTTTTTATTAAGCAATCAAACTCAATATCTTCATGCCTCATCACCACAACATCAAACACCAACCAAGAAGACAACACCCATGGCCGAGTATCATCTCCATCAAATAGCAAAAGAATTTAAACCAACATCTAAAAATATGCATGAATTTCATGGAATAACATCAAACATACCTCTTCCTAAACATCAACCAAACGAACATGAAGCAAGAGAATCCTCTTCTTCTTCCTTCCTCAAGTCACGCCAATGGGGGAGCATGGATGAGACAACTTTGTTTTCATCACCCCTCCCTTTTCATTACTTTATTACTAACCTTTTATTTTATTATTTCTAACATAAAACATTAACACAAAATGTTTATAATAAGCTTTAACCCATAGCATGGCCGGCCACCATCTTGATTTTTTTTGGTTAATTTGACATGCAAACCCATCATTTTTATAACATGCATTAATAGTTCCTTATAGATTAACCTATCACATTTCAAAAGTGTCACACATAAGTCCTATTAACTAAATTCACATGCAATCGACTAAATCAAAGTTTAAAACTTTCACACATTCATATTCACATATTTTAGACAATAAATATCATATTCAAATACTTCAGTGACTCGGTTTAGTGGTCCCAAAACCACTTTCCGACTAGGGTCAATTTAGGGCTGTCACAACTATACCAAGGAATAGTGAAGTTGAGACACCAACAGTGCCAAAAGTCATTATTCACAAACCCGTTTCCTTTCCTTATAAGGATAACAAGAGGGTACCCTGGAATTATGACTACAATGTGACCATACCAGAGAGAGAAGATATAGCTAGTACTGCTAAGAAGGCTTAAGTTGAAGGATCTACACATGTAGTGGGAAGCGTTATGATGCAAAGGGCATCAGAATTGAGCCTACGAAAGTGAAAGCCTTTAACGTTGAGAATAGGGCTAAGGTACTTGTTAATGAGCCAGTGAAGGAAGAAGAAGCTAGAGAGTTTCTAAAATTCCTGAAACACAGTGAGTACAGTGTGGTTGAGCAATTGCGTAAACAACCAGCTCGTATATCAGTATTGGCTTTGCTTCTGAGTTCAGAGGTACATCGTGAGGCGTTAATAAAGGTGTTCAATGAGACTTATGTTACGAATGATATATCCGTCAACAAGTTGGATCGATTGGTTAGTAATATAAGTGCTGACAATTTCATTTATTTCAATGATGATGAAATCCCACCTGGTGGTTGCAAAAGATATACATTGCTGAGTGTGCTTATTGATAATAGGTCAGCTTTAAATGTCATGCCATTGTCTACATTGAACAGATTACCCATAGACAGTTCTCACATGAAAACATGTCATAATGTAGTGAGAGCATTCGATGGCACGGAGAGAAAGGTCATGGGAAGAACTAATATTCCTTTGATGATTGGGCCAAACACGTATGAGGTGGACTTTTTAGTGATGGACATCAAGCCCTCTTACAATTGCCTGTTGAGGAAGCCTTGGATACATTCAGCAGGAGCAGTGCCCTCATCTTTGCACCAGAAATTGAAGTTAGTAGCGGACGGATGGCTGGTCACCATAAATACGGAAGAAGACATCATAGCAGCAGTTACCAATGACACACCCTATGTAGAGGCAAACGAAGAGGCCATTGAGTGCTCTTTTCGTTCCTTAGAATTCGTTAATGCAACATTTATTTCAAAGGGGAATGAGGTGCCGGTGCCCAAGATATCCAAAACCACAAAAATGGGTTTGCAGCTGACAATGGGGAGAGGAGCCTTGCCAGGAAAAGGATTGGGAAGATATCTTCAAGGAGGGATTCAAGTTCCAGAACTAAAGGAGAAGAGAGACCGTTTTGGCTTGGGTTTCAGGCTAGATCACAAGCAGAGGAGGAAGGAAATAGATAAGTGTCAAGAAAGAAGAAAGGCGCGTTTAAGTGGAAGAGAAGTAGAGTGGGAATTGATGACGTTCCCTCGTATATCCCAAACCTTTATATCAGGAGGGGTAATTCACCCTGAGAGAAGGTTGCTCGAAAAAGGAAGTTATCACATCAATGCTGTACATAATGAAGAGTCTGAACGAAGAAACCTTGAGCGCATTTGCCCTTACGAATCGGGAAGCTCTTTAAACAATTGGACTGCGGAAGAACTTCCTGTAGTTTCTAAAGATTTTTCAGAGTAATTTTCAGAACATTCTTGTTGCTCTAGAGCCTAAGAGTAATAAGATTTCATTTGTAAAATGGGCTCATGTTTGGATATTTGCATTTCAATAAAACACGACTTTTGTTATCAATCTGAGTAAATATTCTTTTATAACGATCAATATTCTTTTGACCTTTTTAAATTCTTTCAAATTGCTCATTTTATAAATAACACATAAATAAACATTCTTAAAATTTATTCATTCTTTGTACATTCTTTCGTACCCTGCAGGTCCCTAGATATCAATGACATGAGCACTGATACTACAAATCCTAAATTCTCTTTTGAGCACGACATGTGTTTAGAAGAACCTCAGGATTTTAAAGATGACAGGGATTGCGATATGTCAACAGATCTGTTGAGAATGGTGAAACAAGAGGAGAAACAAATCCTACCCTATGAGAAAGAGGCAATAGAGAATGTAGTCTTGGAGGAAGGAAAAGAGGTGAAAATAGGGACACACATTGCTAAGGAAACGAGAAGAGGTCTTGTTGAGCTACTACATGAATTTGAAGATATCTTTGCATGGTCATATCAGGATATGCCGGGGTTGAATACTGATATCATGGTACATCGTCTCCCCATAAGACAGGATTGCAAGCCAGTCCAACAAAAATTACGAAGGATGAGGCCTGATATTGTGCTGAAAATAAAAGATGAAGTCAAGAAGCAGTTTGATGCTGGATTCTTACAAGAGGTTAAGTACTCAAAATGGGTGGCTAACATTGTGCCTGTACCTAAGAAAGATGGGAAGGTACGAATGTGTGTTGATTACAGAGATTTGAACAAAGCTAGCCCGAAAGACAACTTTCCTTTACCGCACATCGACACTCTGGTGGACAATATAGCGGGATATTCGTTGTTTTCCTTTATGGATGGCTTCTCAGGGTACAATCAGATAAAGATGTATCTCGGGGACATGGATAAAGCCACATTCATAACATTGTGGGGCACCTTTTGTTACAAGGTAATGCCTTTTGGGCTGAAGAATGCAGGGGCAACATATTAAAGGGCTATGGTGACCTTATTCCACGATATGATGCACAAGGAGATTGAGGTGTATGTTGATGACATAATTGCCAAATCTCGAACAGAGACGGAGCATATTAAAGTCTTGGGGAAGTTGTTCCTGAGATTAAGAAAGTTTCAGTTGAAGCTTAATCCGACAAAGTGCATCTTTGGAGCTAGGTCAGGGAAGTTATTGGGTTTTGTGGTCAGCGGAAAGGGAATAGAAGTTGACTTAGACAAGGTTAGAGCCATACGAGAATTGCCTCCACCATGTACTCAGAAGGAAGTTTGGGGTTTTCTTGGAAGGTTGAATTATATCACTCGGTTTATTTCACAATTAACCGAGAAATGTGATCCTATATTTCGCCTCCTTAGAAAACACAACCAATGTACTTGGGATGAGGAATGCCAGAATGCTTTTGATAAGGTCAAGCAGTACTTGTTAAACGCTCCAGTGTTATCTCCGCCCAATCCAGATAGACCATTAATTTTGTACTTATCAGTGTTTAGTAATTCTATGGGGTGTGTGCTTGGTCAACATGACGAGTCAGGAAGAAAAGAGAAGGCGATATATTACCTCAGCAAGAAATTCATTGAGTGTGAGATGAGATATTCGCCAATTGAGAAGTTGTGTTGTGCTTTAATCTGGACGACTCGAAGGTTGAGGCAATATATGTTATATCATATGACTTGGCTAATTTCAAAACTTGATCCATTAAAGTACATGATGGAGTCAACAGCCCTAAATGGAAGAATGGCAAGGTGGCAAGTACTGCTTTTAGAGTTTGATATAGTCTATGTGAGTCAAAAGGCTATAAAAGGAAGCGCGATAGCGGAATTTTTGGCTAGTAGAGCTCTAAAAGATTATGAGCCATTGAGCTTTGATTTCCCTAATAAGGAGTTGATGTATGTGGCAACTACTGAAGAATATCCATGGAAACTGAACTTTGACGGTGCATCTAACGCGGTAGGAAATGGAATTGGGGCAGTCTTGGTATCCCCAAACGGTGATCATTATCCATTTACATGTAAATTGGATTTTGACTGTACGAACAATATGGCCGAGTATGAAGCATGCATCATGGGGATTTGAGCGGCCAAAGAGCGAAAAATTAGAACCCTGGAAGTATATGGAGACTCTACATTGGTAATTTACCAGCTTAGGGGTGAATGAGAGACAAGGGACCCCAAATTGATTAATTATCGAAAGTTAGTTTTGGAGTTACTTTAGGAGTTTGATAACATCACCTTCAATTATCTCCCACGGGACGAAAATCAGATGCTTTAGCAACACTGGCTTCCATGATTAAAGAAAGTAAAAAAGAGGATGTGAGACCAATTCAGATGAGTATTTCTGAGGTCCCAATTCATTGTTGTAACATCGAAGAAGAGGAAAAGGAGGACCATTCTTGGTATCAAGATAAATTACGGTATGTGAGAAATCGTTAATATCCTGAGCAAGCAACTGAGAATGACAAAAGAACCTTGAGAAGGTTAGCCTGTGAATATGTACAAGATGGGGACGTCCTTTATAAAAGAAGGAAAGATCAGGTGCTTTTGAGATGTGTCGACGCTGTGGAAGCCAGTCAAATCTTGGATGAAGTACATAAAGGTGTTTGTGGGACACATGCTAATGGTTTTACAATGGCAAGGCAAATCATGAGGTTTGGATACTATTGGTCTACTATGGAGGGAGATTGTATCAGCTATGCTAAGAAATGTCATAAATGCTAGATATATGGGGACAAAATTCATGTACCACCTTCACCTTTGCATGTTATGACTTCTTCATGGCCCTTTTCCATGTGAGGCATCGATATCATTGGGCTAATATCACCTGGGCATCGTTTCATTTTCGTGGTCATTGACTACTTCACGAAATAGGTAGAGGTAGCCTCATATGCTAGTGTTACCAAGTCGGCAGTAAGTCGTTTCTTGAAAAAGGAGATTATTTGTCGGTATGGAATGCCTGAGAGGATCATATCGGGCAATGCATTGAACTTGAATAACAGCATGATTGCGGAAGTCTACAGCCAATTCAAGATCAAACATCATAATTCATCTCCATATCATCCAAAAATGAATGGGGCAGTAGAAGCTGCCAACAAAAATATCAAGAAGATAGTGGGGAAAATGACTGAGACCTACAGAGATTGGCATGAGAAATTACCATTTGTACTCTTTGCCTATCAAACGTCCGTCAGAACCTCTACTGGGGCAACTCTCTCATTGGTTTATGGGATGGAGGCAGTGTTACCCATTGAAGTGGAAATATTGTCTCTTTCAATTTTGTCAGAGATAAAACTGGATGAAGCAGAATGGATTCAATCGCGGTATGACCAATTGAACTTGATTGAAGAAAAGAGGCTAAGGGCTATTCGTCATGGCCAGATGTATCAGAAGCGAATGATGCTAGCTTATGACAAGAAAGTTCGTCCAAGAGAATTTCACGAATGGGACCTTATATTGAAAAAGATTCTTCCCATACAGAAGGACTTTAGAGGAAAATGGATGCTGAATTGGGAAGGGCCATATGTTGTGAAGAAGGCTTTCTCTGGTGGTGCACTGATTTTGACAAAAATGGATGGGAAGAGTTTACCCAATCCAGTGAATTCAGACTCAGTCAAGAGGTACTTTGTCTAAAGAGAAGGGAAGCCAAGATGAAAACCCACACAGGGCGCTTTGAGACTTCTAAAAAAGAAGGAAGAAAAATAAAAAAAATAAAAATGGAGAGGCCAAGGTGAAAACCCGTAAAAGGCGCCTTGAGACAAAATGGGTTTTGAGTTGAAAACCCGAAAGGGCAGCTCAAATTTTGAAAAGCATGCAGTGACCTTGCTACACCGGATTTGACAAGAAGTGGAGTGTGTTACATATCGGGGCATCAACAAAGTGCTTTGGATATTCTAAACACATGTTAAACTCAAAACAGTCTTCATGGAGTTTGTATACAGAAGCCCAAGCTGTGATATGTTGGGCATCTGATTTTTGTCCCATTTACTATCTTTGGATTCTTTTTCTTTTCAAAGATATGTTTTCAGATTAATTTCTTTTTATATTTTAATAATTCTCAAGATCAAATTATTTTTCTTCCATTATCCATAAAGTGTTACATTGAAATAATGATTGATGAACTAAATATTTTTACAAATGAAGTTTTGCATATTACTCTGAAAATCTCTAGATAATACAAGAAACTGAAACAAGACAATTTTTTGAAGAATTCCCATGAGTGAAGATTGGAGGTACTAGAAAATCTTTTCTTCAGTCCAAAGGTTGATTAGACAATTCAAATGATTCAATCCTAAGAGAGGATCATCTCTGGCAGGTCGTAACATTCGAAGAAAGGTGCAATAGGACAAATTTGATTCAAAGCATACGAGCAGAGTATGATTTATACTTCGAGAAAAATAATGATGAAACTTTGATGGATGAATGAGTAGATACGTCCGAAATAGGAGTCATTTCCATAACATTTTGCATCATAATTTGTCTAATCAGGAGCATTTGACTCATTTTGATCATGGCATCCTATTCATTAGGCATGAGCACATACGCATTCTATAGGTTATGTCCTTTAGGGGACAATGTAGATAGCAGATTTGACATCTCTGTCTTGACAGGGAACAAATCGAAGATGACAGATTTGGCGTCTCTATATTAGACGGGGAGCAGATCGAAGATAGCAGATCTAACATCCGTGTGTTTACATCGAAGCAGATCGAAGATGACAGATTTGGCATCTCTGTATTAGACGGGGAGCAGATCAAAGATAGCAGATCTGACATTCATGTGTTTACATCGAAGCAGATCGAAAATGACAGGTTTGGCCTCTTTGTATTAGACGGGGAGCAGATCAAAGATAACGAATCCGACATTCGTGTGTTTGCATCGAAGCAAATCGAAGATGACAGATTTGGCGTCTCTGTATTTGACAAGGAGCAGATTAAGAATATTAACATGGCGACTCTGAGTTTACAAAAGGCAAAGGGAGACCGTGAAGTCGAGATTTGATAAGACTGCGCAAATTTGGTCCTTTTATAGTCTTTGCTCTATTCCTGTTACAGAGTAATGAGCAAAGAGGGGTAGCTGTAATAACCCAAATTTGCCCATCCCATAAAAAACAAAACAAAAAATAATAAAATTCCTTTTTACAATCCAAATTGATAGCCTATATACATAGCCCAATTGGAGCACTACTTATGGCCCATTTACAAATAACATCGGTAGCCCACATATTGAATCTCATTACACCTAAAACCCTTAGCCCAAATACCCGAACTAGACCCAAATAAGCGAAGCCCAAGAAAGCCCAATTCTTAAACCGAATCAGGAAACCCTAGGGTTTCCAGAAACACTCGTGCCGCAAGCATGATCCCAATCGTCATGCCGTAGTCAGCGACCCCTCATCTCACGCTGCAATCGGCGCGCCAGTGCGCCATCATCAGCGCCCGATCATCGCTGGTCTTCTCGTCGTCACCTGCAAAAAAAAGGAAAGAGATACACAGCAAATATGGCAAGGAATCGATAGAAGAATACACCAAATTTGTACAGGGGCTATAAAAGCCAAATGTATTTCACTGTAAGAGAGGACATTTTTTTTCACATATATAAAAACAGATACACGTATATATACAGAGAAGGGAGAAATACGAATAGTTTCATTGTGGAAAAGGTGATTTAGTTACATTTTTCTTTCCTTGTGGTTTATTTCCTGTTGTTCAATGCGTACGAATTGTTTTTTAAAAAAACACCGTCAGTATTTAGAAGAGAAAAGAGGTTACCTGTGATTCGCCTGGAAAAATGGGGGCTTTTCTCCTTCCAACCGCCGTGTGCGGTGGCGCGTATGGCTCGTGGGCGACGAAGGCCGGAGCTCGGAGCTCGGAGGGTTCTTTTCTTCTCCCCCTGCAGAGGATTTTAAGTTTTTTTTAAATTATCTTTAAGAAATGAAATTTTGGACCGAAATCTGACCTATATAGTATTATAAAAACGGTGTCATTTTTGCTTAGTTCAATAAGCACTAAAACGATACCGTTTAAATAAAGGACCCGTATGTTGACCCGTGACCCGGGAAGGATCCGCGTGTTTTTGCTTAAAGGGCTAATTGCATAATTGGTCCTTCTGCATTTTCAAAATTTATAATTTCGTTCAATTCAAATTTTATTTTATTTTAATTTGACACTGACCTTTTATTTTCATCTCAATTTAGTCCTAGTTGCTATTATAAAGCCTATTTCGTGACGACGTCGTTTTGGGATTAGGGTCAAATTGCCCAGTGAGTCCCTCAACTTTTAATGCGTGTTTCAATTGGGTTCAAAATTCATTTTATTTATTTAAAATTAACCCTAGATTTTTATTTAAATTCAATTTTAATCTTTATATATATACATTTTATATATAATTTATTTATTTTAAATATTTTATATATATTATTTATTTTTATAAATATTATTTATACATGTAAAATTATTATATATAATATTTTTATTTATGTATTATTTATCATGTTATTTATATTTTATATATTTTATTTATAGCTTTTGTTATATATTATTCCCTATATTATCTTCATTTTATTATATATTATTTTATTATTTATTATTTATTAGTACATATAATTTTAAAAATTTGTAAATTATTATTAAATAATACACATATCATTATTAAATATTTAATATTTAATATCTAATGTTCGTAAATTTACTATAAAATTTTGTTCTATTTAACATATTATTATTTTTATAAATATATTAAGTCATTATATCATATAGTATGTTATATATATATATATTAATCGTTTCTAAAAAACTCTCCTTTATCATTTTTATATTATTTTAAATATTTTTTTATACCTCATCTATTTTTAATTGTATTTGTTTTTTATTTTTTTTGACTTATATTTTATATATGTTCATAATTTGTTTATTTATTTTTGTATCTTTTTGTATTTATTTAGTATTACTTTAGTAGGTTAATTTTTATCTCATCAATTATTTGTTACTTTTATGTTATTTATTGTTTATTATATTTGTGTGAAAATTGATTATTTATGTTATTATTTTAAGTTATATTTGCATGAAATATTATTGTATATATATTATGTAATTTATATTGCTATATTCATTATTTTCTATGATTATATCTGCATGAAATGACAATGTATATTATGTAATTTATGTAGTTATTTATCATTTTCTATATTATATTTGCATAAATTGTTAAAGTATGTATCATATAGTTTATATTGTTTAATATTAATATCTTGCAATATGTTAAATACATCATTGTTTTAATGAAAATTTATATTTCATTTAATCCAAAAGAAATTTTAAAAAAAAGGCAATGTTCTTTTATATTTAGGAATTCGGGAAGTAGTGCCCTAACATGCTGGGTTGCGATTTCCCGTTTATCTAAATATCTAAAGTATCCTTCTAAATAGATTTTGTAAATCACGAGATTATTTCAGTTACGAAAGTTTAAAAATATCGTGTCCAATCATGCTAGATGTGATGTTCGTACTCTTTTGGAGTGAAGGAATCTCGATTTTCAACTCAAATTATTTCAGTTTTAAAAAAATCATATTTTAAGTTCTTTCAAACTTTTGACATCAAGACAGAAAACTATTTAATTTGGTACCGATTTTGGGCGTTGCGAGGGTGCTAATCCTTCCTCGTACGTAACCAACTCCCGAACCTGTTTTCTCACAATTTCGTAGACCAAAATGTCTTATAAGGTGATCCAATCACACCTAAAAAGGTTGGTGGCGGCTCCCGTTTTCAAAATTCCCCTCTTTAAAAAAAAGGGTTTCGACATAAATCCTATTCATTATTTGGGAAATACCTAAGAGAGTTATAAAAATGAAACGTCATTTGTTGTTTCCAATTTCACTCTCTAATAGAATTTTTCATTTTCCAAGCTTAGTTACTTATTCCACTAAATGCTTTCATTAATATTTCAGTAAAATTGGGCCAGAACGCTTACACCTAAAAATTTAACGTAGAACGAAGAAGACAATAACCGAATTGGAGTCCCACGATAAAGACATACATCGACTTAATATCATAATGTAATAGCCTGATTTAGGGCCAAAATAGAATAGTGGTTTCGAAACCACGAATTCGAGGTTGAAAAAAAATATTTTTAATTAAGTTTTAGTGTTTATATTATGATTGCATAATTGTGTGAAAATTTTGTTGCGAAATTTCATCGATTGGGTGTTTAATTTGACGTTTAGGACTAAATTGAAATAGGTGAAAAATGTGTGTGTTCTAGTTCATAAAGTACTTGATTGAAATGGGGGTTTTAAGTAGAGGTCCTTAAATGGAAATTAGACCATTATACTTTATATGGACAAAAATTTGGACATGGATGGAATTTTTAGAAAGTTTAGTAGTAAGGGCATTTTGGTCATTTGCATATTAAATGAAATAAAATGGGAAAAATAACACAAAAATGTGTTCATCTTCATTTAGCTTGGCCGAAACTTGCATGTTCTCCATAGCTAGGGTTTGTTTCAAGCTTTCAAGCTCAATAATCAAGAAAGGCGTGGAATCGACCTCGAACGGGGGAAGGAAAAGGTTTTGGACTAAATTGCAAAATTTCCATATTTTGCACTGAGGTAAGTTTGTATGTAAATAATACATTAAATTCATTTACATTTTATATTTCAACCTATTTTATATATTTTAGTTGATTTTGAATCATAAATCAACTATTGGAAGAATGGAAATAAGTAATAGCCAGAGAAATCCCGGTTGAACTTTCGGAAAGATTGAATAATATAGATGAAACGTAGCTAGGTCACATGTATGGTGCTGAGTGCACATCATGTGTACAAGAGAGCTACGAGATACTATGTAGTAGCTAGGTCGCATGAGTGATACGGGATGTATCCCATATAGACAAGAGAGCCACGGGAGAGGATAAATTTAGCTAGGTCGCATGTGTGATTCCAAGTGAAGGACACCATGTAGACAAGAGAGCTACGAGATAAATTGGCTAGGTCACATGGGTGGTACTAAGTGTTCACCATGTGTACAAGAGAGCCGAATTATATGAAATATAATGGTGGGGCTGTGTGCTGAAACCATCAAGTATCGAGGATTGATCCGAATTGTTCAACGGGATGGTTTTATTGTGACATTGTAATCATAGTCCTATACTTATGATGTGTGAAATGTGGTGAAAATGAATTGTGATATGCATGTTAAAATGAGGTTAATACAAAGAAAGTGTGAAAGAGTGAATTAGCAATAATACTATTTTGGACAGTCGCAGTGACTTGAATTTGACAAATCACCAAAAATAGTAGGAATTTAATTAGAGGCTGAATGAGATATGAAATTAAATATTAATGAGAATATTTTCATGTAAAAGAAACATAGCAAGTAAAGGAACTCTATATTTTGCTATATTTATATTCGAGTGTGACTCGCTCAGAATGACAATGTGATCCCCTGTTCTAACTTTGAAAAATCATTAAAAATTGTACAAACCAAATTAAGAAATATAGTTTATATGTCTAGATTCCTTATTGAGTCTAGTTTTAAATGAAAGTATGTCATGGCTATTTGAGTTGTGTACTGGGAGAAATTAAATTCGTAGTGAACAGAGGTCAGATCAGTCGAGCAGTATAACAGGGGAAATTTTAACTAATAAACTAAACTAATTGGCTGGACCAAAAATTCTAGAAAACTTTTAGTAAGAATTAATATGAGTCTAGTTTCAGGAAAATTTTACGGATTTGAATTTCGAGTTTTGTAACTCGAGTTAACGCAGGAGAGACAACTTGACCAAAGTGGAGTAAATTGTAAAATTAAAAGTAGATACACTTGAGTTATTGTGTAAACATATTAAATTCTTTATTCATTATTTATATATGTGAAAAATAAAATAAAATAAAATAAATAAAATAAAGAACACACAAATTTTACGTGGAAACCCTTTCGGGAAAAAACCATGGGCAGAGAAGAAGAAAATTCACTATGTCGAAAAATTTGACTCAAATACAAGAGGAATAGACTATGTCTATTTATAAGCTTGCAAAGCCATATTCTAGTAGGATTGAAACACCTTATCCTAATCAATATAAAATAGATGGAGTTTAATAAGGTTTAAAAACCATATTCTAAAATAAAATAAAAGAAGTCTAGTTTTATATGGATTTTACTTTTATTTTATTTTCCATCGTATTTTATTTAAATAAGAATTTGGGTCACTTAATTCTAACAATCTCCACCTTGACACAAATTCTCAATGAACAAGTTCTTCATCGCAAACTTTCAATAAACAAGTTCTCCACCTCTTCCATAAAACCCCTTAAGGGTTTAACTTCAACAAGGAACACCAACCAAGTCTAAGCAATGCTCAAACTTGGTTATAGGAAGTGACTTAGTCATCATATCTGCAGGATTTTCATGAGTACTAATTTTGCTCACAACAATATCACCACGAGCAATAATATCACGAACAAAATTATACCGAATATCAATGTGTTTTGTTCTCTCATGAAACATTTGATCTTTTGTAAGAAAGATGGCACTCTGACTGTCACAAAATACTGTGCTGATTTGAAGGTCTTCATTGAGTTCACTAAATAGTCCCTTCAACCAATAGCTTCTTTACAAGCCTCAGTAATCGCCATGTAGTCAGCTTCAGTGGTAGACAAAGCGACTGTAGTTTGCAAAGTGGCTTTCCAACTAATTGCACAACCTCCGATTGTAAAGACGTAATCTGTGATAGATCTTCTTCTATCAAGGTCTCTAGCAAAATCAGCATCAACATACCCTATAACTCCATCTTTAGTTCTTCCAAATTGTAAGCAAACAACAGTAGTGCCTCGTAAGTATCTTAAAATCCACTGAACTACTTTCCAATGTTCTTTACCGGGACTTGCCATATATCTGCTAACTGCACTAACTGCATATGATAAATCTGGACGTGAACAAACCATAGCATACATGAGAGATCCCACTGCACTAGAGTATGGAACATGTGACATGTACTCAATCTCATCATCTGATTGAGGAGACAAGGCCAATGAAAGTCTGAAATGGGCTGGTAAAGGAGTACTAATAGGCTTAGCACTCTGCATATTGAACCTGCAAAGAACTTTCTCAATGTACCCCTTCTGACTTAGGTACAATTTACTTGCTTTTCTATCTCTGAGAATCTCCACACCAAGTATCTTCTTTGCTGGTCCTAAATCTTTCATCTCAAATTCTTCACTTAGTTGGGCTTTAACCTTTCTTATCTGTCCTTTATCTTTTGCTGCTATCAACATGTCATCAACATAAAGAAGTAGATACACAAAAGAACCATCACTGTTTTTCTTAAAGTAAACACAACTGTCTAAACTACTTCTTTTGAAATCATGAGAAGTCATAGAGGAATCAAACCTCTTATACCACTATCTTGGTGACTGTTTCAAACCGTAAAGGGACTTTCTCAACAAGCAAACATAGTCTTCTTTTTCTGAGACTATAAAACCCTCTGGTTGTTGCATGTAAATATCTTCCTCAAGTTCTCCATGCAGAAATGTAGTTTTTACATCTAACTGCTCAAGCTCCAAATCATGCATGGCCACAATACCAAGCAAAGCTCGAATCGAACTATGCTTAACAACTGGAGAGAACACATTTATGAAGTCCACTCTTGGAATTTGACTGTAACCCTTTGCAACAAGCCTTGCTTTATATCTGGGTTCTTCAACTCCTAGAGTCCCTTCTTTCTTTTTAAACACCCATTTACAACGAACAACCTTTTTACCTTTAAGAAGTTTCACAAGGTCCCATGTTCTGTTTTTGTGGAGTGATTCAATCTCTTCTTGCATAGCAAACATCCACTTTTCCGAGTCTTCATAGCTAACCGCCTCAGAATAATTAGATGGCTCTTGATTCACATCTATATCTTCAGCCACATTTAAAGCATAAGCAATTAGATCAACCTCAGCATACTTCTTTGGAGGTTTAATTTCTCTTCTAGTTCTGTTTTTGGAGATAGAGTATTGTGGTAAAGAAGCAACTCTATTCTCAATTTTGTTCTGGCTTGAGGAGTTGGCTCTGTATTAATCTGATGCTCCACCTGCTTTTGATTTTCTTTATTATAAGAGTCTTTAAGAGATAAGTTAGGTAGCATAGCAGTTCCATCAAAAATAACATCTCTGCTAATCACAACTTTTCTATTTTCAGGACACCTTAACTTATACCCTTTTACACCAGTTTTATAACCAAGACAAATGTATTTAATAGATCTCTGTTCCAATTTTCCATTATCAATATGAGCATACGCAGGACACCCAAAAATCTTTAAATCAGAATAATTAGCAGGATTACCAGACCATACCTCTTGTGGAGTCTTTTTCTCAATGGCAACGGATGGAGATCGGTTGATCAAAAAACATGCAGTAGAGGCCGCTTCTGCTCAAAATGCCTTCGGTAAGTTGGCATTTGACAACATACATCGAACCTTCTCCATGATCGTTCTGTTCATTCGTTCTGCAACGCCATTTTGCTGTGGAGTATGACGAACTGTCAAGTGTCTCATGATCCCTTCTGACTTGCACAATCTATTAAACTTATCAGAACAAAACTCTAAGCCATTGTCTGTGCGGAGGTATTTTATCTATTTTCCCTTCTGTTTTTCAATCATAATTTTCCAAGACTTAAATGCAGAAAACACATCGCTTTTATGCTTCAAGAAAAACGCCCAAACTTTTCTGGAAAAATCATCAATAAAGGTTAGCATATAATTAGCTCCACCTCTCGAAGGCACTCTGGATGGCCCCCACAGATCAGAATGAATATACTCCAACATTCCCTTCGTGTTATGGATTCCTCTAGTGAATCGAACTCTCTTTTGCTTCCCAAAAACACAGTGCTCACAGAAATTCAGTTTGCAAATTCATTGCCCATTAAGATGTCCTCTTTTGCTTAATTCTGCCATGCCATTCTCACTCATATGCCCTAGGCGCATTTGCCAAAGTCTAGTAATATCATCATCTGACAAGGAAGAGGAAGCGATAGCTGCATCACCAGTAATAGTAGAACCCTGTAAAACATATAACTTGGCAATCTTTCTCTGCCCTCTCATCACAACAAGGGACCCTTTGGAAATCTTTAAAACCCCACTTTCAGCTGTGTATCTGTACCTTTTTGAATCAAGAGTACTCAACGAAATTAAATTTCTTTTCAATTCTGGAACATGCCGCACGTCACTAAGTGTTCTGACAACTCCATCAAACATCTTAATTTTAATTGTTCCAACACCTGCGATTTTACATGAAGCATTATTTCCCATCAAAACAACACCTTCAGATATTGTTTCGTAAGTTGTAAACCAATCCAGTATCCACTCCTCGCTTACTTTAGAATCATTAACAGAAGCGAATAGAAGTTCACCATCGCTGTAGTCTTCTACAACATCAGCTTCACCGGAATTTTTTGGTTGTTTTCCCTTTTGATCCGCAGCCTCCCTTTTAATCTTATTTTGTAGCTTATAGCACTCAGATTTAATGTGCCCTTTCTTTTTGCAGAAGTTGCAAGTTTTACCACTGTTTGAAGACTTCGATCTACCCTTAGATTTACCACGAGGATTCCGTTCCTGTGTCCTACCACGATCATCATCAGCATTCCGATCTTGTCTCCCATGAATAATGAGACCCTCTCCCTGAGAGTCGGGTTTAACCACAAGATGCTTCATCTTATCATATGAGGTTAAAGAATCATAAACCTCATCAACTGTGAGAGACTCGCGGCTATATAAAATC
This sequence comes from Gossypium hirsutum, assembly GCF_007990345.1. Taxonomy (NCBI): domain Eukaryota; kingdom Viridiplantae; phylum Streptophyta; class Magnoliopsida; order Malvales; family Malvaceae; genus Gossypium; species Gossypium hirsutum. Next base: position 10,801,593 of record NC_053427.1, read on the forward strand.
GTGTCTCTAAAGGTTGAATAAGAAGAGGGCAACGAACAAAGTAGGATCAACCCTAGATCTTCCTTATCATACTGAACCTCCATGGCCTCCAAGTTTGAGAGAATTTCTTTAAACACTGCTAAGTGTTCGTGTACAGACGCACCTTCCTCCAAACGATGAGCATAAAGATGCTGCTTCATATGCAACTTGCTTGTTAGAGTTTTTGACATACATATTTGTTCTAGCCTCTTCCATAATGCAGCGGCAGTTTTCTCTTTCATCACATCCTGCAAAATTTCATTGGACAAATGCAGATGTAATTGTGTTAATGCCTTTCGATCCTTACGCTTCTTCTCTTCATCTGTTAATGTCGAAGGCATCTTATCTATCCCTAGCAGGGCATCCTCCAGATCCATATGTGCAAGAACTGCTTGCATCTTAATTTGCCACAACGCAAATCTGGTGTTGCGATCCAACAGCTGAATTTCATACTTCAAAGATGCCATTACCGTGATCGAGATGAAAAACCCGGATGCTTTGATACCAATTTCTGAAAAATAAAATAAAGAACACACAAATTTTACGTGGAAACCCTTTCGAAAAAAACCACGGGCAGAGGAGAAGAAAATTCACTATGTCAAAAAATTTGACTCAAATACAAGAGGAATAGACTATGTCTATTTATAGGCTTGCAAAGCCATATTCTAGTAGGATTGAAACACCTTATCCTAATCAATATAAAATAGATGGAGTTTAATAAGGTTTAAAAACCTTATTCTAAAATAAAATAAAAGAAGTCTAGTTTTATATGGATTTTACTTTTATTTTATTTTCCATCGTATTTTACTTAAATAAGAATTTGGGTCACTTAATTCTAACAATATACTTGCTTACTAAGCTATAAGCTTACTTTCTTTTCTCTCTTTTGTCTTATAGTGTCGTCCAGCTTGCACAGGAGTCAAGGATCGTTGAAGATCTGCCTACACTATCAATACTTTTGGGTATTTGAACTGAACATTTTGAATTATGGCATGTATAGTAGGCTTAGTTATTTTGTTATGTGTCATAATTGCCTAGGTTTAAAATATTAATTATAGTATTTGACTGATTATTTTGTACGAAGCCTTTGAAATTGGCTAGTATTGTTAAAGGCATATGTTATAATGATTCATGATCTAATTGCACGCCATATTTTCGTCTCGGTTTTATTTAATAGTATGTACTATGATTTGTTAATACCTCGTACCCTGTTCCGACGACAGATACGGGTAAAGGGTGTTACACATAACGTGAAATATTGTTGATGAATTAATTTTGAATGTCAATCATTGAGTTTCCATTTTCCATTTTACAAATATGATAAGTGTGAAAAAAAAATTTTAACAACAACAAGGTTATAAGATTTTATGCTTTGCATAATTATTTTTACATTGTGGCAGAAACATATCACTGTTAGGGGAATCTGGTATAGCTCATTCAATTTTGATATGCACGTGAATTTTTAACCATCAACATAACATGTGCATACACAACTTCAAAAAATTAGAAAAATAGGACGGCACGCATAACAAATATGTGTGCCTATCATGCACGTGTACTATATCCCATATTGCTTTTTCCATATGTTATTTTCTCCATATTACCGTCCAGGTGTTTGTTTGGAGTGGATGTAATAGTTCAATCCTAGTTTCAACGCAGAAAAACACATGTACGGCATAATCATCATTATTGAACCTTATTTAAGTGATCCGTTTAATGCCATTTAAGAATTATAAAAGGAAGTATAAATGTGTGTCTTTGAATTAATATTTAGATCTGTAGTAATAAAAATTAATGCTAATTAAACTGAAATATTGAATGTTATAATTAAATAGAAATATTGAATCTTTTCTTTTATTGTAATGTATTCTAGTCTAATGTGGTTATAACACTTCCTATAAATGCCAGTTTTTTCCCCTACAAATCTCGTTCGAAATTAATTTTAAGAACCAAGTTTAACTAGCAACATCAGATTTGCACAGCATGGCAAGCCTTAATGTTTATTCCGTACTAGTGGTTTTATTTTTAACTTGTGGGGCAGTAATGGCTACGAAGGAGAACGACCAGATTATTAAAGAAAATAATTGTGAAACTAAAATGGGTTTGCCCTGTGTTCTAGAAGCTTTCACTAGTATTTTCAATATAGGGAGTATTTCTAACAAGTGCTGTGGCGAACTTGTTGTGTTGGGAAAAGTTTGCCACTCAGCATTAGTAAAGAGGACTCTTGAAAATCCTCTATTCAAAGAACTAAACCCAGCGACAATTATAGCTAAAAGCATTCAGACATGGAATAATTGCCTTGCATTGATCGATTCACCATCTCCGTCTGCTTAAGGATATAGGATTGCTAAAGCTAAAAAACGGTTACCAGACGTAAAGGGCCAAAATTGCTCTTTTGTCTTTATTTTTGATATTGTTCCGAAAGCTTCATTAAAATGTGTCATTAAATTTAAAGCCTACTTAAATTATATTTAGTTGTACGGAAATTAAATGGTTCTATAGAAGCCATTACTTAATACACAATGATTTTATAAATGCCATTATTTTTAATTTTATAGCACCGGAACACGATAAACATCTCAAATCGAGCACTGCATATTGTTTCACATTGTTTAAATTGACACAAATATCATTATTATAAACATTAAGTTCATGTCAATAATGTGGAATTGGAATGTTCTAGCGTGATGTGAAATTGAAACAACCTCGATTCCTTGAAAGCCTTTATACAATTTAAATTCACATTGCCTTTGATGGAAAAATGCCTTGACTTCTTGAAGTTTTGAAAAGACACATATCGTGCGACGAAATATCCTCCAAAGGACGTACACTGTAATTTGTAATAGTTCCTTGCCTATGGACTCATTTGTTTCATTTTCCATTTTCGCTCCTTTGATACTAATCTAATAGTTATGGCCACTTTTGTTTCTGTAGAGGAGAGGCAATCTCGAAATCCACGTCAAAAATGATGCAACGATTCAAAGTCATAACTTGATTTCCTTATTCTTCTTCCTTTAAATTACTTGTTTTTATCAAGATTGAGAATGAAACTCCAAATATGTCGGCGACACACGCCCCACATTTTCCCTACTAAAAAAGGATCAATTTATATAAAAACTAAATCCTTTTCATTATTTGAGAAATACCTACGAGAGTTATAAAAATGAAACGTCATTTGTTGTTTCCAATTTCACTCTCTAATAGAATTTTCCATTTTCCAAGCTCTGTTACTTATTCCCCTAAAAGCTTTTATTCATATTTCAGTAAAATTGGGCCAGAACGCTTACACCTAAAAATTTAACGTAGAACGAAGAAGACAATAACCGAATTGGAGTCCCATGATAAAGACATAATTCGACTTAATATCAGAAGGTGAAATATTGTTGATGAATTAATTTTGAATGTCAATCATTTAGTTGCCATTTTCCATTTTAAAAATATGATAAGTGTGATAAAAACTTTTTAACAACAAGGTTATAAGATTTTACGCTTTGCATAATTATTTCTACATTGTGGCACATACATATCACTGTTAGGGGAATCTGGTATAGCTCATTCAATTTTGAGATGCACGTGAATTTTTAACCATCATCACAACATGTGCATACACAACTTCAAAAAATTAGAAAAGTAGGATGGCACGCATAACGAATTTGTGTACCTGTCAAGCAAGTGTACTATATCCCATATTGCTTTTTCCATATGTTTTTTCTCCATATTACCGTCTAGGTGTTTGTTTGGAGTGGACGTAATAGTTCAATCCTAGTTTCAACGCAGAAAAACACATGTAAGACATAATCATCTTTATTGAACCTTATTTAAGTGATTCGTTTAATGCCATTTAAGAATTATAAAGGGAAGTATAAATGTGTGTCTTTGAATTAATATTTAGATTTGTAGTAATAAAAATTAATGCTAATTAAACTGAAATATTGAATGTTATAATTAAATAGAAATATTCAATGTTTTCTTTTATTGTAACGTATTCTAGTCAAACGTGGTTATAACACTTCCTATAACTGCAAGTTTTTTCCCCTGCAAATCGCGTTCGAAATTAATTTTACGAACCAAGTTTAACTAGTAACATTAGATTCGCACAGCATGGCAAGCCTTAATGTTTATTCTGTACTAGTGGTTTTATTTTTAACTTGTGGGGCAGTAATGGCTACGAAGGAGAACGATCAGATTATTAAGGAAAATAATTGTGAAACTAAAATGGGTTTTCCCTGTGTTCTAGAAGCTTTCACGAGTATTTTCAATACAGGGAGTATTTCTAACAAGTGTTGCGGTGAACTTGTTGTGTTGGGAAAAGTTTGCCACTCAGCATTAGTAAAGAGGACTCTTGAAAATCCACTATTCAAAGACATAACCCAGCGACTATTATAGCTAAGAGCATTCAGACATGGAATAATTGCCTTGCATTGATAGATTCACCATCTCCGTCTGCTTAAGGATATAGGAGTGCTAAAGCTAAAAATCAGTTACCAGACGTAAAGGGCCAAAATTGTTCTTTTGTCTTTATTTTTGATATTGTTCCGAAAGCTTCATTAAAATGTGTCATTAAATTTAAAGCCTACTTAAATTATATTTAGTTGTACGAAAATTAAATGGTTCTATAGAAGCCATTACTTAATACACAATGATTTTATAAATGCCATTATTTTTAATTTTATAGCACCGGAACACGATAAACATCTCAAATCAAGCACTACATATTGTTTCACAATATTTAAATTGACACAAATATCATTATTATAAACATTAAGTTCATGTCAATAATGTGGAATTGGAATGTTCTAGCGTGGTGTGGAATTGAAACAATCTCGATTCCTTAAAAGCCTTTATGCAATTTGAATTCAGATTGCCTTCGATGGAAAAATGCCTTGACTTCTCGAAGTTTTGAAAAGACACATATCGTGCCACGAAATATCCTCCAAAGGACGTGCACTATAATTTGTAATAGTTCCTTGTATATGGACTCATTTGTTTCATTTTCCATTTTTGCTCCTTCGATAGTAATCTAATAATTATGACCACTTTCGTTTCCGCAGAGGAGAGGGAATCTCGAAATCCACGTCGAAAATGATGTAACGATTCAAAGTCTTAACTTGATTTCCTTATTATTCTTCCTTTAAATTACTTGCTTTTATCAAGATCGAGAAGGAAACTCCAAATATGTCAGCGACGTACGCCCCACATTTTCCATACTAAAAAAGGATCAATTTATTTAAAAACTAAATCCTATTCATTATTTTGGAAATACCTACAAGAGTTATAAAAATGAAACGTCATTTGTTGTTTCCAATTTCACTCTCTAATAGAATTTTTCATTTTCCAAGCTCTGTCACTTATTCCACTAAAAGCTTTCATTCATATTTCAGTAAATTTGGGCCAGGACACTTACACCTAAATATTTAACATAGAACGAAGAAGACAATAACCGAATTAGAGTCCCACAGTAAAGACATCATCGACTTTATATCAAAACGTGAAATATTGTTGATGAATTAATTTTGAATGTCAATCATTTAGTTTCCATTTTACATTTTACAAATATGATAAGTGTTATAAAAACTTTGTAACAACAACAAGGTTATAAGATTTTACGCTTTGCAGAATTATTTCTACATTGTGGCACAAACATATCACTATTAGGGGAATCTAGTATAGCTCATTCAATTTTGAGATACACGTGAATTTTGAACCATAAACATAACATGTGCTTACACAACTTCAAAAAATTAGAAAAATAGGATGGCACGCATAACGAATATGTGTGCCTGTCATGCACGTGTACTATATCCCATATTGCTTTTTCTATATATTTTTTCTTCATATTACCGTCCAGGTGTTTGTTTAGAGTGGACGTAATTGTTCAATTCTAGTTTCAACGCAGAAAAACACATGTACGGCATAATCATCTTTATTGAACCTTATTTAAGTGATCCATTTAATGCCATTTAAGAATTATAAAGGGAAATATAAATGTGTGTCTTTGAATTAATATTTACATTTGTAGTAATAAAAATTAATGCTAATCAAACTGAAATATTGAATGTTCTAATTAAATGGACATATTGAATGTTTTCTTTTATTGTAATGTATTCTAGTCTAATGTGGTTATAACACTTCATATAAATGCTAGTATTTTCCCCTGCAAATCTCATTCGAAATTTATTTTATGAACCAAGTTTAACTAGTAACATCAGATTCGCACAGCATGCAAGCCTTAATGTTTATTCTGTACTAGTGGTTTTATTTTTAACTTGTAGGGTAGTAATGGCTATGAAGAAGAACGGGCAGATTATTAAGGAAAATAATTGTGAAACTAAAAGGGTTTGCCCTGTGTTCTAGAAGCTTTCACGAGTATTTTCAATACTTGGAGTATTTCTAACAAGTGTTACAGTGAACTTGTTGTGTTGGGAAAGGTTTCCCACTCAGCATTAGTAAAGAGGACTCTTGAAAATCCTCTATTCAAAGACCTAAACCCAACGACAATTATAGCTAAGAGCATTTAGACATGGAATAATTGCCTTGCATTGATCGATTCACCATCTCCGTCTGCTTAAGGATATAGGATTGCTAAAGCTAAAAAACGGTTACCAGACGTAAAGGGCCAAAATTGTTCTTTTGTCTTTATTTTTGATATTGTTTCGAAAGCTTCATTAAAATTTGTCATTAAATTTAAAGCCTACTTAAATTATATTTAGTTGTACGGAAATTAAATGGTTCTATAGAAGCCATTACTTAATACACAATGATTTTATACATGCCATTATTTTTAATTTTATAGCACCGGAACTCGATAACCATCTCAAATCGAGCACTTCATATTGTTTCACATTGTTTAAATTGACACAAATATCATTATTATAAATATTAAGTTCATGTCAATAATGTGGAATTGGAATGTTCTAGCGTGGTGTGAAATTGAAACAACCTCGATTCCTTGAAAGTCTTTATACAATTTAAATTCACATTACCTTTCATGGAAAAATCCCTTGACTTCTCGAAGTTATGAAAAGACACATATCGTGCCATGAAATATCCTCCAAAGGATGTGCACTATAATTTGTAATAGTTCCTTGCCTATGGACTCATTTGTTTCATTTTCCATTTTCTCTCCTTCGATACTAATCTAATAGTTATGTCCACTTTTGTTTCTGTAGAGGAGAGGCAATCTCGAAATCCACGTCGAAAATGATGTAACAATTCAAAGTCTTAACTTGATTTCCTTATTCTTCTTCCATTAAATTACTTGTTTTTATCAAGATCGAGAATGAAACTCCAAATATGTCGGCAACGTATGCCCCGCATTTTCCCTACTAAAAAAGGATCAATTTATACAAAAACTGTGAAAAAAATAAAATAAAGAACACACAAATTGTACGTGGAAACCCTTTCGAGAATAAACTACGGGCAGAGGAGAAGAAAATTCACTATGTCAAAAAATTTGAATCAATACAAGAGGAATAGACTATGTCTACTTATAGGCTTGTAAAGCCATATTCTAGTAGGATTGAAACACCTTATCCTAATCAATATAAAATAGATGGAGTTTAATAAGGTTTAAAAAACCTTATTCTAAAATAAAATAAAAGAAGTCTAGTTCTATATGGATTTTACTTTTATTTTATTTTCCATCGTATTTTATTTAAATAAGAATTCGGGTCACTTAATTCTAACGATCTCCACTTTGACACAAATTCTCAACGAACAAGTTCTTCATCGCGAACTTTTAATGAACAAGTTCTCCACCTCTTCCATAAAACCCCTTAAGGGTTCAACTTCAACAATGAACACCAACCAAGCCTAAGCAATGCTCAAACTTGGTTATAGGAAGTGACTTAGTCATCATATCTACAGGATTTTCATGAGTAATAATTTTGCTCACAACAATATCACCACGAGCAATAATATCACGAACAAAATGATACGGAACATCAATATGTTTTATTCTCTCATGAAACATTTGATCTTTTGTAAGGAAGATGGCACTCTGACTGTCACAAAGTACTGTACTAGTTTGAAGGTCTTCATTGAGTTCACGAAATAGTCCCTTCAACCAAATAGCTTCTTTACAAGCCTCAGTAATCGCTATGCACTCAGCTTCAATGGTAGACAAAGTGACTGTAGTTTGCAAAGTGGCTTTCCAACTAATTGCACAACCTCTGATTGTAAAGACGTAACTTGTGAGAGATCTTCTTCTATCAAGCTCTCCAGCAAAATTAGCATCAACATACCCTATGACTCCATCTTTAGTTCTTCCAAACTGTAAGCAAACATTAGTAGTGCCTCATAAGTATCTTAAAATCCACTGAACTGCTTTCCAATGTTTTTTACCGGGATTTGCCATGTATCTGCTAACTGCATTGACTGCATATGATAAATCTGGACGTGAACAAACCATAGCATACATGAGAGATCCCATTGCACTAGAGTATGGAACATGTGACATGTACTCAATCTCATCATCTGATTGTGGAGCTAAAGCCGATGAAAGTCTGAAATGGGCTGCTAAAGGAGTACTAACAGGCTTAGCACTCTGCATATTGAACCTGCAAAGAACATTCTCAATGTACCCCTTCTGACTTAGGTACAATTTACTTGCTTTTCTATCTCTGAGAATCTCCATACCAAGTATCTTCTTTGCTGGTCCTAAATCTTTCATCTCAAATTCTTCACTTAGTTGGGCTTTGACCTTTCTTATCTCTCCTTTATCTTTTGCTTCTCTCCTTTATCTTTTGCTGCTATCAACATGTCATCAACATAAAGAAGTAGATATACAAAAGAACCATCATTGTTTTTCTTAAAGTAAACACAACTGTCTAAACTACTTCTTTTGAAATCATGAGAAGTCATAAAGGAATCAAACCTCTTGTACCATTATCTTGGTGACTGTTTCAAACCGTAAAGGGACTTTCTCAGCAAGCAAACATAATCCTCTTTTTCTGAGACTATAAAACCCTCTGGTTGTTGCATGTAAATATCCTCCTCAAGTTTTCCATGCAGAAATGCAGTTTTTACATCTAACTGCTCAAGCTCCAAATCATGTATGGCCATAATACCAAGCAAAGCTTGAATCGAACTATGCTTAACAACTGGAGAGAACACATCTGTGAAGTCCACTCTTGGAATTTGACTGTAACCCTTTGCAACAAGCCTTACTTTATATCTGGGTTCTTCAACTCCTGGAGTCCCTTCTTTCATTTTAAACACCCATTTACAATGAACAGCCTTTTTACCTTGAGGAAGTTTCACAAGATCCCATGTTCTGCTTTTGTGGAGTGATTCCATCTCTTCTTGCATAGAAAACATCCACTTTTCTGAGTCTTCACAGCTAACCGCCTCAGAATAATTAGATGGCTCTTGATTCGCATATATATTTTTACCTACATTTAAAGCATAAGCAACTAGATCAGCCTTGGCATACTTCTTTGGAGGTTTAATTTCTCTTCTAGTTCTGTTTTTGGTGATAGAGTACTGTGGTGAAGAAGCAACTCTATTCTCAGTTTTTGTTCTAGCTTGAGGAGTTGACTCTGTATTAATCTGATGCTCCACCTACTTTTGATTTTCTTTATTGGAAGAGTCTTTAAGATATAAGTTAGGTAGCATAGCAGTTTCATCAAAAACAACATCTCTGCTAATCACAACTTTTCTATTTTCAAGACACCATAACTTATACCCTTTTACACCAGCTTTATAACCAAGAAAAACACATTTAATGGATCTCGGTTCCAATTTTTCATTATCAACATGACCATACTCAGGACACCCAAAAATCTTTAAATTAGAATAATTAGTAGGATTACCAGACCATACCTTTTGTGTAGTCTTTTTCTCAATGGAAACGGATGGAGATCGGTTGATCAAAAAAACATGCAGTAGAGGCTGCTTTTGCCCAAAATGACTTCGGTAAGTTGGCATTTGACAAAATACATCGAACCTTCTCCATGATCGTTCTGTTCATTCGTTCTGCAATGCCATTTTGCTGTGGAGTATGACGAACTGTCAAGTGTCTCATGATCCCTTCTGACTTGCACAATCTATTAAACTTATCAGAACAAAACTCTAAGCCATTGTCTGTGCGGAGGTATTTTATCTGTTTTCCTGCCTGTTTTTCAATCATAATTTTCCAAGACTTAAATGCGGAAAACACAACGTTTTTCTGCTTCAGGAAGAACGCCCAAACTTTTCTGGAAAAATCATCAATAATGGTTAGCATATAATTAGCTCCACCTCTCGATGGCACTCTGGATGGCCCCCACAGATCAGAATGAATATACTCCAACGTTCCCTTCATGTTATGGATTCCTCTAGTGAATCGAACTATCTTTTGCTTCCCAAAAACACAGTGCTCATAGAAATTCAGTTTGCAAATTCCTTGCCCATCAAGAAGTACTCTTTTGCTCAATTCTGCCATGCCATTCTCACTCATATGCCTTAGGCGCATATGCCAAAGTTTAGTAATATCATCATTTGAAAAGGAAGAGGAAGCGACAGCTACATCACTAGTAACAGTAGAAACCTGCAAAATATATAACTTGGCAATCTTTCTCTACCCTTTCATCACAACAAGGGACCCTTTGGAAATATTTAAAACCCCACTTTCAGCTGTGTATCTGTACCCTTTTGAATCAAGAGTACTCAACAAAATTAAATTTCTTTTCAATTCTGGAACATGACAACTCCATCAAACATCTTAACTTTAATTGTTCCAACACCTGCGATTTTACACGAAACATTATTTCCCATCAAAACAACACCTTCAGACACTGTTTCGTAAGTTGTAAACCAATCCCGATTAGGAAGCATGTGGAAGGTGTAGCCTAAATCAACTATCCACTCCTCACTTACTTTAGAATCATTGACAGAAGCGACTAGAAGTTCACCATCGCTGTAGTCTTCTACAACATCAACTTCACCGGAATTTTTTGGTTGTTTTCCCTTTTGATTCGTAGCCTCCCTTTTAATCTTATTTTGTAGCTTATAGCACTCAGATTTAATGTGCCCTTTCTTCTTGCAAAAGTTACAAGTTTTACCTCTGTTTGAAGACTTTGATCTACCCTTAAATTTACCACGAGGATTCCGTTCCTGTGCCTATGCACGATCATCATCAGCATTCCAATCTTGTCTCCCACGAACAATGAGACACTCTCCCTGTGAGTCAGATTTAACCACAAGATGCTTCGTCTTATCATACGAGGTCAAAGAATCATAAACCTCATCAACTGTGAGAGACTCGCGACTATATAAAATCGTGTCTCTAAAGGTTGAATAAGACGGGGGCAACGAACAAAGTAGAATCAACCCTAGATCTTCCTTATCATATTGAACCTCCATGGCCTCCAAGTTTAAGAAAATTTCTTTAAACACTGTTAAGTGTTCGGGTATAGATGCACCTTCCTCCAAACGATGAGCATAAAGACGTTGTTTCATATGCAACTTGCTTGTTAGAGTTTTCGACATACATAATTGTTCTAGCCTCTTCCATAATGCAGCGGTGGTCTTCTCTTTCATCACGTCCTGTAAAATTTCGTTGAACAAATGCAGATGTAATTGTGTTAATGCCTTTCAATCCTTACGCTTCTTCTCTTCATCTGTTAATGTCGAAGGCATTTTATCTATCCCTAGCAGGGCATACTCCAGATCCATCTGTGCAAGAACTGCTTGCATCTTAATTTGCTACAATGGAAATCTAGTGTTGCGATCCAACAGTGGAATTTCATACTTCAAAAATGCCATTACTGTGATTGAGATGAACAACCCAGAAGCTCAGACACCAATTTGTGAAAAAAATCAAATAAAAAATAAAATAAAGAACACACAAATTTTACGTGGAAACCCTTTCGAGAAAAAACCACGGGCAGAGGAGAACAAAATTCACTATGTCGAAAAATTTGAATCAATACAAGAGGAATAGACTATGTCTATTTATAGGCTTGTAAAGCCATATTCTAGTAGGATTAAAATACCTTATCCTAATCAATATAAAATAGATGAAGTTTAATAAGGTTTAAAAAACCTTATTCTAAAATAAAATAAAAGAAGTCTAGTTCTAAATGGATTTTACTTTTATTTTAATTTCCATCGTATTTTATTTAAATAAGAATTCGGGTCACTTAATTCTCACAAAAACTAAGTCCTATTCATTATTTGGGAAATACCTACGAGATTTATAAAAATAAAACGTCCTTTGTTGTTTCCAATTTCACTCTCTAATAGAATTTTTCATTTTCCAAGCTCTATTACTTATTCCACTACAAGCTTTCAATCATATTTCAGTAAAATTGGGCCAGAACGCTTATACCTAAATATTTAACGTAGAACTAAGAAGACAATAACCGAATTGGAGTCCCACGATAAAGACATACATCGACTTAATATCAGAATGTGAAATATTGTTGATGAATTAATTTTGAATGTCAATCATTTAGTTGCCATTTTCCATTTTACAGATATGATAAGTGTGATAAAAACTTTTTAACAAAAACAAGGTTATAAAATTTTACGCTTTGCATAATTATTTCTACATTGTGGCACATACATATCACTGTTAGGGGAATCTGGTGTAGCTCATTCAATTTTGAGATGCACGTGAATTTTTAACCATCAACATAACATGTGCATACACAACTTCAAAAAATTAGAAAAATAGGATGGCACGCATAACGAATATTTGTGCCTGTCATGCAAGTGTACTATATCCCGTATTGCTTTTTCCATATGTTTTTTCTCCATATTACCGTCCAGGTGTTTGTTTGGAGTGGACATAATAGTTCAATCCTAGTTTCAACGCAGAAAAACACATGTACGACATAATCATCTTTATTGAACCTAATTTAAGTGATTCGTTTAACGCCATTTAAGAATTATAAAGGGAAGTATAAATGTGTGTCTTTGAATTAATATTTAGATTTGTAGTAAGAAAAATTAATGCTAATTAACCTGAAATATTGAATGTTAGAATTAAATTGAAATATTGAATGTTTTCTTTTATTGTAACATATTCTAGTCTAATGTGGTTATAACACTTCCTATAAATGCCAGTTTTTTCCCCTACAAATCTCGTTCGAAATTAATTTTACAAACCAAGTTTAACTAGTAACATCAGATTCGCACAGCATGGCGGGCCTTAATGTTTATTCCGCACTAGTGGTTTTATTTTTAACTTGTGGGGCAGTAATGGCTATGAAGGAGAACGACCAAACTATTAAGGAAAATAATTGTGAAACTAAAATGGGTTTGCCCTGTGTTCTAGAAGCTTTCACGAGTATTTTTAATACAGGGAGTATTTCTAACAAGTGTTGCGGTGAACTTGTTGTGTTGGGAAAAGTTTGCCACTCAGCATTTGTAAAGAGGACTCTTGAAAATCCTCTATTCAAAGACCTAAACCCAGCGACAATTATAGCTAAGAGCATTCAGACATGGAATAATTGCCTTGCATTGATCGATTCACCATCTCCGTCTGCTTAAGGATATAGGATTGCTAAAGCTAAAAAAACGGTTACCAGACGTAAAAGGCCAAAATTGTTCTTTTTTCTTTATTTTTGATATTGTTCCGAAAGCTTCATTAAAATGTGTCATTAAATTTAAAGCCTACTTAAATTATATTTAGTTGTACGGAAATTAAATGTTTCTACAGAAGCCATTACTTAATACACAAAAGATTTTACACATGCCATTATTTTTAATTCTGTAGAGGAGAGGCAATCTCGAAATCCACGTCGAAAATGATGTAACGATTCAAAGTCTTAACTTGATTTCCTTATTCTTCTTCCTTTAAATTACTTGTTTTTATCAAGATCGAGAATGAAACTCCAAAATGTCAACGACGTATGCCCCACATTTTCCCTACAAAAAAAGGATCAATTTATATAAAAACTAAATCCTATTCATTATTTGGGAAATACCTACGAGAGTTATAAAAATGAAACGTCATTTGTTGTTTCCAATTTCACTCTCTAATAAAATTTTTCATTTTTCAAGCTCTGTTACTTATTCCACTAAAAGCTTTCATTCATATTTCAGTAAAATTGGGCCAAAACGCTTACACCTAAAAATTTAACATAGAACGAAGAAGACAATAACCGAATTGGAGTCCCATGATAAAGACATAATTCGACTTAATATCAGAAGGTGAAATATTGTTGATGAATTAATTTTGAATGTCAATCATTTAGTTGCCATTTTCCATTTTAAAAATATGATAAGTGTGATAAAAAATTTTTAAGAACAACAAGGTTATAAGATTTTACGCTTTGCATAATTATTTCTACATTGTGGCACATACATATCACTGTTAGGGGAATCTGGTATAGCTCATTCAATTTTGAGATGCACGTGAATTTTTAACCATCATCACAACATGTGCATATACAACTTCAAAAAATTAGAAAAGTAGGATGGCACGCATAACGAATTTGTGTACCTGTCAAGCAAGTGTACTATATCCCATATTGCTTTTTCCATATGTTTTTTCTCCATATTACCGTCTAGGTGTTTGTTTGGAGTGGACGTAATAGTTCAATCCTAGTTTCAACGAGGAAAAACACATGTACGACATACTGATCTTTATTGAACCTTATTTAAGTGATCCCTTTAATGCCATTTAAGAATTATAAAGGGAAGTATAAATGTGTGTCTTTGAATTAACATACAGATTTGTAAGAATAAAAATTAATGCTAATTAAACTGAAATATTGAATGTTAGAATTTAATTGAAATATTGAATGTTTTCTTTTATTGTAACGTATTCTAGTCTAATGTGGTTATCACACTTCCTATAAATGCTATTTTTTCCTCTAAAAATCTCGTTCGAAATTAATTTTACGAACCAAGTTTAACTAATAACATCAGATTCGCACAGCATGGCAAGCCTTAATGTTTATTCCGTACTAGTGGTGTTATTTTTAACTTGTGGGGCAGTAATGGCTACGAAGGAGAACGACCAGATTATTAAGGAAAATAATTGTGAAACTAAAATGGGTTTTCCATGTGTTCTAGAAGCTTTCACGAGTATTTTCAATACAGGAAGTATTTCTAACAAGTGTTGCGGCGAACTTGTTCTGTTGGGAAAATTTTGCCACTCAGCATTAGTAAAGAGGACTCTTGAAAATGCTCTATTCAAAGACCTAAACCCAGCGACAATTATAGCTAAGAGCATTCAGACATGGAATAATTGCCTTGCATTGATCAATTCACCATCTCCGTCTGCTTAAGCATATAGGATTGCTAAAGCTAAAAAACGGTTACCAGACGTAAAGGGCCAAAATTGTTCGTTTGTCTTTATTTTTGACATTGTTTTGAAAGCTTCATTAAATTTAAAGCATAATTAAATTATATTTAGTTGTACAGAAATTAAATGGTTCTATAGAAGCCATTACTTAATACACAACGATTTTATACATGCTATTATTTTTAATTTTATAGCACCGGAACTCGATAACCATCTCAAATCGAGCGCTACATATTGTTTCACATTGTTTAAATTGACACAAATATCATTATTATAAACATTAAGTTCATGTCAATAATGTGGAATTGGAATGTTCTAGCATGGTGTGAAATTGAAACAACCTCGATTCCTTGAAAGCCTTTATACAATTTAATTTCACATTGCCTTTGATGGAAAAATGCCTTGACTTCTCGAAGTTTTGAAAAGACACATATAGTGCCACGAAATATCCTCCAAAGGACGTGCACTATAATTTGTAATAGTTCCTTGCCTATGGACTCATTTGTTTCATTTTCCATTTTCGCTCCTTCGATACTAATCTAATAGTTATGACCGCTTTCGTTTCTGTAGAGGAGAGGCAATCTCGAAATCCACGTCGAAAATGATGTAACGTTTCAAAGTCTTAACTTGATTTCCTTATTCTTCTTCCTTTAAATTACTTGTTTTTATCAAGATCGAGAATGAAACTCCAAAAATGTCAACGACGTATGCCCCACATTTTCCCTACTAAAAAAGGATCAATTTATATAAAAACTAAATCCTATTCATTATTTGGGAAATACCTACGAGAGTTATAAAAATGAAACGTCATTTGTTGTTTCCAATTTCACTCTCTAATAAAATTTTTCATTTTCCAAGCTCTGTTACTTATTCTACTAAAAGCTTTCATTCATATTTCAGTAAAATTGGGCCAGAACTCTTACACCTAAAAATTTAACGTAGAACGAAGAAGACAATAACCGAATTGGAGTCCCACAATAAAGACATACATCGACTTAATATGTAGGACCCCAAACTCAGTCCAGACGTTAAGCTCGAATCCGACGTGCCACATTGAAGTCAAAAACCCGTGCTCCCTTTTCAGTGTTTTAAAAAGCCGACTTTTGTCAAACTAACCAAGTGAATGGAAGCTGGGCACCAGGTAGGTTTCCATAACAGAGCCATGAAGGCTGCTTAAGTACCAAGCTATCCGATTGGATCCAATCCTAGACATGCCCACATCCATTGCCACACTTGGTTATGACAAGTTGAAATTTCTTTGAGTGATTATCTTTGTTAAATCGAATATTCGTGACGTCGTGTTATTTTAAAAAAAACAAGTATCGTTTTGAAATCACGCCCTAAGTCTAGCCCATTTGAATTATTATCCATCAATTTAAAGTTGTTTAAAATAATATAATCCCAGAAAATCAGAGAAGAAAATAAAGTTAAAATGGCCTTATTACAACCCAAAAATTAAATAGTAATTAAAAATAACTTAAGAAAACCAGTCTCTTTTTCAAACCCAAAAGTATTCACCATGGCCACTCTGAATCCCCTCCGGCTCTAAGTCACCCACATCAAGGCTCACCTGCAAGGTTAAAGAAGGGGTGAGTTTGGGGAAACTCAGTGTGTAAGGAAAACCCATTCAAAGCCCAAGTCAGCTCAAGCCCATTGGGCCTAAGCCCATTCAGGTAACAGTGATATTGGGCCAGAGCCCTTTTCAGATTATAATAAACTGGGCCTTAGCCCCTTATTCAGATAACAGTGTGACAGCCCAAAATTGACCCTAGTCGGGAAGTGGTTTCGGGACCGCTAAACCGAGTCACCGAAAGGTTTGAATGTGATGTTTATTGTCTAGAATATGTAATCATGAATGTGTGAAAATTTCAAGCTTCGATTTAGTCGATTGCATGTGAATTTAGTCAATAGGACTTATATGAGAAAATTTTAAAATGTGATAGGTCAATGCATGAGGACCTATTAGTGCATGTGGAAGAAAAAGGGGACTTGCATGTCAAATTCCCCCTCCCTAATATGTAGTGGCCGGCCATGCTATGGGTGGAAACATGTCACCAACATGTTGTGTTAGTGATGTATGGTAAGGAAAATAAAATAATAAGCATGATAATTAAATAATGAAAGGAAGGGTGTTGAAAAAAAAAGAAAAAAAAAATAATGGTCTCATGCATACACCCCATTGCCGTGAGCTAAAGGAAGGAAAAAGAAAGGTTTTGTTCATCCTTTTTCAACCTCTTTTGATCGAAAATCCTAAGGAAGAGGATTAGGAGGAAGTTTGGCCATGCATGTAACTAGATTGAGGTATGTTTAATGTTATTCTTTGAGATTCATGTATATTTTAAGTTGTAAGTTCAAAATCTACCTAGCCATGGTTCAAACTTTGTGAAATGATGGAGATGACATTCGGCCATGAATGTTACGTTCTTGGTTGGTATTTTGATGTCTTTGGTGATGAGGTAAGGAGATGGTTGACTTTGGGTGTTTAATAAAAGGGTTTGGATGTGAGAGTGTGTGAGAAGTAGAAATGAGGAGTCTTAGCAACTCCATGAAGGTTCGGCCATGGTAGTTTGAGGATTAGAGATTTTATTTCTTGTTAAAAATTTGATGAATCCTAGTGTGTGAAGTGTTTGAACCAACTAAGGATTAATAGATGCATGGGTACAAAGTAGGAAGAATCGGCAACTATGGTTGACACCAATGCCGAATGTAAAGATGTTATAGTAAATAATGTATGTGATTTGAGTTGATAATGTGAAAAAGGATAATTAGATGTATTATAAATGATATAAAGATTTTAGAAATTATTTGGTGAGGTGTGTGTATGATTAAGTATATTCGGCAATATACTTAAAGTGAGTACTTGATATTATATGGAGTATGTATATTCGGCCACATGAGTAAATATATATATGATGTTAAATTTGATTATGTATAATGGGCATTAAGATGTGGAACTTAAGAAATGTAGTCATATGTGGAATTACATGATGTTATAGTTGACATTGTACACACATACATCCATTCGGCCATCAACATGAGTAATTAGTGAGGATGGTTGCCGAATATACAAACATACATAAGCATGTGTAATTGAATTATGAATGTTTAACAAGATGGTTAAACTAGTGAATTATTGATTAAGCTCAAGGAGCTAAAGGAGGAGAATCAAGCAAAGGCAAAGAAAAGATCACTGAGTAGCCGAGTTGGAACCGTCTTACCCAACACAAGGTAAGTCATTAAGCATGTAGTTGGTATTATTTCAAATGGTCATAATGTTTATGTATTGATGCTGAATGGAATGAATAAATATACATATATATATATGCATGTACGTATGTGATGATGAAATTGTTGAATGAAAAGAAAAGAGGTAAGATGTACTGAGTTGTTGATCTCGGCACTAAACGTGCGGGTATAACCATTTATGACCATGAGATTGGCGCTAAGTGCGCAGGATTAATTTGTACAGCACTAAGTGTGCGATTTGACTATGTTGCACTAAGTGTGCTAAATGAATATGATGCACTAAGTGTGCGAATTGACCATGCGGCACTAAGTGTGCGAGTTTGACTATGTAGCACTAAGTGTGCGATTTGATTACGTAGCACTAAGTGTGCGAGTTGATTATATAGCACTGAGTGTGCGGACTCAATATACATTCGTGAATCATTATGGACACTATGTGTGCGACACTATTGAGTCGATCGCGGACAGCGGATCGGGTAAGTGTCTTGAGTACATGGCTAATAGGTGCTATGCTTATACTTGGTGTTGAGCTCGGTAAGTCTGAACCTATGTGACAAATATACTTGAAGTCACGTACATAAAATTTATCGTAGGATGGGTGAAAGGCCGTTTAGTCGTTTGATTGTAACGAAAATAAATTGATTTATGAAAATGCTTCAATGTCCTATTGATGAGTATATGGAATGTGAATGCATGAATTGATATGAAACTGAATCGATAGGTTGGAGGAACTATGGTATGGTTCGGTATTGATGGAGTAAACTGTCTCGTTCCATTTTGTTTCCTCTTGTGATAATGTTATTGATGGATGGTAGTGCATTGCTTATGACTTACTGAGTTATAAACTCACTCGGTGTTTCCTTGTCACCCATTATAGGTTGCTTGGACTCATCTATTTTTGCGGGGTCAGGCCGTCATCGAAGTCATCACACCGGATAGCAAGTTTTGGTACTTTCTTCTTAGTTGGCTTAGAAGAACATTTTGGCATGTATAAGCTATTACGTGGTGTTTGAACTTTGGCATGTAAACTTTAAGCCATGCGAAAATGGCACGAATGTTCGATTGAGTTGGATCAAGGGTAGGCATGAAATGGACCTAGTTACTTTCGTAACAGATGCTGGCAGCAGCAGTGTCATGAGATTGAAAAATCACTAAAAATAGTAGGAGTGGAATTAATTGATGAATAAATTATGTAATCGAAGCTCGATGAGTCTGTTTTCATGAGGAAGTAACGAAAAGATCATATGGGCAGTATATTAAGAGATAATCGGATTTTTGTGGGACAGGGCCAGAACGGTTTCTGGATTCCCTGCTCCGACTTTGGAAATTCATTATAAATTAACCAGAGATAATTAGGGGTCGTACCATATATGTACAGATTCCTCTCTGAGTCTAGTTTTCATAGAAACAAACGGTATCAGTATTGAAGCCCCGTGCAGGGAGATATCCAAGTCGTAATGGGAAAATGTCAGTGTAGTCAACCCCTGCAACATGGGAGAATTTGACTAATAAACTGTACTAATTGGCCCGACCAAAAATTCTAGAAAAAATACATAGATGGGCACGTGAGTCTAGTTTCTGGGAAAAATTACGAAACTGATTTTTGAGTTACGAAACTCAAGATATGATTTTTAAAACGACTAGTACACAGATTGGGCAGTGTCTGGAAAATAAATTTTTTTAAGGGGTTAAAGTCAGTTAACACCTCGTGTTCGACTCCGGTGTCGGTTTCGGGTTCGTGGTGTTACATTTGATTGGTATCAGAGCTATGGTTTAGTTGGTTCTAGGACTACCATAGCGTGTATGAGTCTAGCTATACATGCCGAATGTTAATGTTTAAATGTGTGATGACTTCTGACGGTTGAAATGTTTTTGTTTTGATTAGTAAATGGACCCCGGTGAAGAAAGAACCCTAGCGGATGACGTTGAGAGCGTAGCGGCTGCTCCTGCACAAGGGACGCCGCCTGTTGAACCTCAGTCATCTGCGAATAATCAAGGTGAGGGGGCTAAACAAGCCTTCTTTACCATGATGAATGAGTGGGTCGCGCAATATGCCCGAACCAACCCGGCTGTCCAACAATTCCCAAATTTGAATAATCCACCCCAAGAGCCTGTAATGCCATCAGTCGCTGATCCTGTGAGGCTGAGTAAGCCACCTGTAGACTTGATTAGGAAGCGTGGGGCCGAGGAGTTCAAGGCCATAGTAACTGATGATGCCGAAAGGGCCGAGTTCTGGCTTGATAACACCATTCGGGTGTTCGATGAATTGTCATGCACACCCGACGAATGTCTAAAATGTGCTGTATCTTTGTTGCGAGACTCAGCCTACTATTGGTGGAGGACCTTGATTTCCATAGTCCCGAACGAGCGAGTAACTTGGGACTTCTTTCAAACGGAATTCCGAAAGAAATTTATTAGCCAACGGTTCATTGATCAGAAGCGTAAGGAGTTCTTGGAACTCAAGCAAGGTCGTATGACTGTATCTGAATACGAACATGAATTCGTAAGACTCATTAGGTATGCCCGGGAGAGTGTAGCTGATGAGGTTGCTATGTGCAAAAGATTCGAGAAAGGATTGAATGAAGATTTAAAGCTACTAATGGGTATTTTGGAAATAAAAGAATTCGTAACACTAGTCGAACGAGCCTGCAAGGCGGAAGAACTTGGAAAGGAGAAGAGGAAGGCTGAATTTGAAGCTAGAGATTATCGTAAAAGATCGACGGGTAAAGCTCCATTCTCAGCTGTAAAGAAGTTCAGGGAGGACATTAATAAGTCGAGGGCGACTGCGGGAATTTCCATCAGGGCAAGACCATCGATGGGCTCCCGAGCTACTTCGGTAGCTAGTGTGGGCAATAATCGTCACGAGAAACCTGAATGTCCCCAATGTGGAAGACGACACCTAGGTGAATGTTGGGGCAAGTCTACTAGCAGGGCCTGTTACGGATACGGTTCGAAGGACCACTTCATTAGAGATTGCACGGAGCTGGATGAGAAGAATAAGATTCAAGGTGCAAGACCTAGTGGAGTGACATCTAGAGGTAGACCACCGAGAATTTTAGGAGGCAGGGGTGGTAGTCAGAGGGGGCCTCTGATACGGTCGATCGAGCCGAGAACCGTACTCCTGCTAGAGCATATGCCATTCGCGCACGAGAGGAGGCATCCTCCCCCGACGTCATCACTGGTACCTTCACTCTCTTTGATACTAATGTGATTGCATTGATTGACCCTGGTTCTACTCATTCATATGTATGCGAAACCTTAGCAACCAGTAAGACTCTACCTGTTGAGTCTACTGAGCTCGTAATTCGAGTATCAAACCCTTTGGGTCAATGCGTACTTGTTGATAAAGTGTGTAAGAGATGCCCTCTAATAATCCGAGAATCCTGTTTTCCGGCCGATTTGATGCTTTTGCCGTTCGACGAGTTTGATGTTATTCTTGGTTTGGATTGGTTAACCGCGCATGATGCGGTTGTGAATTGCAAAAGCAAGACTATCGATTTGAGGTGCGCAAATAACGAAATAATCCGAGTTGAGTCTGCGGACTTAAGGGGGTTGCCGGCTGTAATATCAGCAATGTTGGCCCAGAAATATGTAAGGAAAGGGTGCGAAGCATACCTCGCGTATGTACTTGATGACAAGGAGTTAGAAAAGAAACCCGAATCGGTGCCAGTGGTTTGTGAATACCCAGATGTTTTTCCTGAAGAGTTACCGGGTTTGCCACCTGTTCGGGAGGTAGAGTTTGTATTGAGCTTGTACCTGGAACTACGCCAATTTCGATCGCTCCGTATCGTATGGCACTAACCGAGTTAAAAGAGTTGAAAGCTCAGTTGCAAGAATTGACGGATAGAGGTTTCGCTCGACCGAGTTTCTCACCTTGGGGTGCACCAGTATTGTTCGTGAAAAAGGACGGAACCATGAGGTTGTGCATTGACTGTCGTCAACTGAATAAAGTGACGATAAAGAATAAGTATCCGTTACTGCGTATTGATGATCTGTTCGATCAATTAAAGGGAGCATCGGTGTTTTCAATGATAGATTGAGATCGGGTTATTATCAGTTGCGGATTCGAGATTCGACGTACCCAAAACTGCTTTCAGAACGAGGTACGGTCACTACGAGTTCTTAGTGATGCCGTTTGGGCTCACTAATGCCCCTGCGGTGTTTATGGATTTGATGAATCGGATCTTCAAGCCGTATTTGGATCGGTTCGTAGTTGTGTTTATTGATGACATCTTGGTCTATTCAAGAGATGAGACCGAACATGCTGAGCATCTGAGGCTAGTGTTGCAAATTTTGCGGGATAAGCAGTTATATGCTAAGTTCAGTAAGTGTGAGTTCTGGTTAAGAGAGGTTAGCTTCTTGGGTCATGTGGTATCCGCATCGGGTATTCGAGTTGACCCGAGCAAAATTTCAGCCATACTTAACTGGAAGCCTCCGAGAAATGTTACCGAAGTCCGGAGCTTTCTAGGGCTCGCCGGTTATTACCGACGATTTGTCAAAGGTTTCTCGATGATAGCCACACCAATGACGAAGCTACTTCAAAAGGATGTTAAGTTCGAAAGGACGGAGAAATGTCAGAAAAGCTTCGATCAACTGAAAACTCATTTGACTGAAGCTCCAATTTTGGTGCAACCCGAATCGGGTAAAGAGTTTGTCATTTATAGTGACGCATTCCTACTTGGGTTGGGTTGCGTATTGATGCAAGAAGGTCGAGTTGTGGCCTATGCGTCGAGACAATTGAAGCCACACGAGAGAAATTATCCGACCCATGATCTCGAACTAGCCGCCATTGTGTTTGCATTGAAAATATGGCGACATTATTTGTTTGGTGAGAAGTGCCATGTGTTTTCGGATCACAAAAGTCTCAAATATTTGATGACTCAACGAGACTTGAATCTGCGACAAAGACGTTGGCTTGAGTTGTTGAAAGATTACGAGCTTGTCATTGATTACCACCCGGGAAAGGCTAATGTGGTTGCGGACGCCTTAAGCCGGAAATCACTGTTTGCTTTGCGAGCGATGAATGTACACTTGTCTGTTCTACCTGACAATGTGTTAGTAGCTGAATTAAAAGCCAAACCATTATTGACTCATCAAATTCGTGAAGCTCAGAAAGTCGATGATGAATTGGTTGCAAAACGAGCTGAGTGTGTTCCGAACAAGGAATCGGAGTTTCAGATTGATGATGATGGTTGTTTGAGGTTTAGAAGTCGTTTGTGTGTTCCAAGGAATTCAGAACTCATTCGATGATTCTGAACGAAGCCCATTGTAGCCGAATGTCAATTCACCCGGGGAGCATGAAATGTACAACGACTTGAAACGTCGGTTTTGGTGGCATGGTATGAAACGAGACATCTCCGACTTTGTTTCGAGATGTTTAATATGTCAACAAGTGAAAGCGGAACATCAAGTGCCTTCAGGGTTACTTCAGCCGATCATGATACCCGAGTGGAAATGGGACTGAGTCACAATGGACTTTGTGTCCGGACTGCCATTGTCCGCAAGTAAGAAGGATGCGATTTGGGTTGTTGTTGATAGGCTGACTAAGTCGGCTCACTTTATCCCCGTGCGTACGGATCTTTCATTGGATAAACTAGCCGAATTGTATGTCTCTCAGATTGTGAGATTACATGGAGTACCTATTTCTATCGTGTCGGATAGAGATCCGAGATTCACCTCACGATTTTGGAAGAAATTGCAAGAAGCTTTGGGGTACCAAGCTGCATTTTAGCACCGCTTTTCACCCCCAAACCGATGGTCAATCCGAGCGGATAATTCAGATACTTGAGGATATGTTGAGATGTTGCATCCTCGAGTTCAGTAGTTCATGGGAACGGTATTTACCTTTGATTGAATTCGCTTACAACAATAGTTTTCAATCAAGTATTAAGATGGCACCTTATGAGGCTTTGTACGGTCGTAAATGTCGTACGCCATTGTTTTGGACCGAGCTTGGTGAAAGTAAAATTTCGGAGTTGATTTGATTAAAGATGCCGAACAAAAAGTAAAGGTAATCCGCGAAAGTCTAAAGGTAGCCACAGATCGTCAAAAATCGTATGCGGATTTAAAACGAAAGGTCATTGAATATCAGGTGGGAGATAAAGTGTTTCTTAAAGTGTCACCTTGGAAGAAGGTACTCAGATTGGCCGTAAAGGCAAGTTGAGCCCGAGATTCATTGGCCGTACGAAATTTCCGAACGAGTGGGGCCGGTTGCATATAGATTGATTTTGCCCCCTGAACTTGAAAGGATGCACGATGTCTTCCATATTTCAATGCTTCGACGTTATAGATCCGATCCGTCACATGTGATTAATCCCTCAAAGTTGAAATTCAATCTGACTTGAGCTATGAAGAAGAACCGATTCTTATCCTAGCTCGTGAAGTGAAAGAGTTGCGAAATAAAAGGGTTCCGTTGGTTAAGGTGTTGTGGCTCAAACACGGGATCGAGGAAGCAACCTGGGAACCCGAGAGCTCGATGAAAGAAGATATCCAAACCTATTACCGGTAAGATTTCGAGGACGAAAATTTCTTAAGTGAAGGAGAGTGTGACAGCCCAAAATTGACCCTAGTCGGGAAGTGGTTTCGGGACCGCTAAACCGAGTCACCGAAAGTTTGAATGTGATGTTATTGTCTAGAATATGTAATCATGAATGTGTGAAAATTTCAAGCTTCGATTTAGTCGATTGCATGTGAATTTAGTCAATAGGACTTATATGAGAAAATTTAAAATGTGATAGGTCAATGCATGAGACCTATTAGTGCATGTGAAGAAAAAGGGACTTGCATGTCAAATTCCCCTCCCTAATATGTAGTGGGCCATGCTATGGGTGAAACAGTCACCAACATGTGGTTATGATGTATGGTAAGGAAAAAAAATAATAAGCATGATAATAAATAATGAAAAGGTGATGAAAAAAAAAAGAAAAAAAAATAATGGTCTCATGCATACACCCATGCCGAGCTAAAGAAGGAAAAAAAGGTTTTGTTCATCCTTTTTCAACCTCTTTGACCGAAAATCCTAGAAGGATAGGAGAAGTTTGCATGCATGTAACTAGATTGAGGTATGTAATGTATTCTTGAGATTCATGTATATTTAAGTTGAAGTTCAAAATCTACCTAGCCATG